>NW_013666423.1:275451-278562 GCF_000517525.1 Limulus polyphemus
ACTCTCCACTTTGTGTCACAATCTTACAAATGCTTGAAATAGTCTATTAAAAAAGCATGCGAGTAGTAAGCATCTAAGGTGCACTTATCATTTTTGGAGAGGAAAGTGGTGGAGAAATGTGGTTCTGTTTTGTCCCCAATGACTCCAACAAAGAAAAGTTTATAGTGAGCAGAAATTTAGGCATGAGTATTCAAAAAAAAAGGTTCAATGATATTGTGTCATCTTCAAAAGGTATGAATTATGCAAGATGTACAACTTGTGTGTGATTTCTATATTGCTCACGGAGATGAAAATGAGATAAAAAAATCTTGAAATTACAAAACACCAGTACCTTAAAACAAGGCTGATAAAGAAGATGGATATGGTACAAAACTATGTTTCTCCCAAGAATTTACAGATGATTTCCTAAAGAAAGTTAATAGTGCTACTTACAGGGCTCTTAATCAGTAGTACACTGTAATTAAGTATTAAATAAAATGTAATTAGTAGCAACATCATTTCCATTTACATATTTTGCTATTTTTCGCTTGTCCCCATAGGGATTACTATTTTTCAAAATTTTTTGTTGGCAGGTCTGCAGATCAAATAGGTTACATTTAACATTGTTTAGATAAATGCCTTGATTATCAGGATAATCATCTTTATTTTATCATTCAACTTATACTTGAAGCCTGCATATCTAATTCCTTCCTGTTGTAATATATTCAAGTTGCTATTATTCTATAAAGAAGTGAGGTTTGCATTACAGGATATTGCAATTAACTCTTGACACTAAAATATTCAACACGAAAGATAATAAAAAAATTAAACAAAAAACCTGGTACTAAATTGTCATTGAACCAAATTTATGGATAATTTCTACCTTCTAATTTTATTTTCTCTAATATCAATGTTAATCTATAAAAGTTCATTTTTCAGTCATTACACTATATATCATTAGACATTTACTCAGTTAGCCAGATCTAAGAATCATCATCTAAACCAAAAAGCTGTTTTCAGGTGTCACTGAAGAGACAGTACAACAACCAGTATTGTACTAGCAGGCATCTCATGTCAGGAAATGATTGGTATGAAACACAAGCTTTTCGTGCCCTGAACCAAGCTCTGGGTCGATGTATCAGACATAGGTGAGTTGGGTATTATGGTTGGTTAATATGAGCAAAATAGCATTGATTTTTATTAATCTCACAGTAAATTAAAAGTATAAACAAGTAATAATATGTTGAACAGTACAGTCATTTGACGTATTTACTAAGTTAGGTACTAACAAGCATATTCTGTTGATCATGCTGATACCTAATTTAATTACTATAATTTGGAAATAAAGAACAGTTTTTTAAGATGTACAGCCACCTGAAATAGTTACTGAGTTAGGTATTAACAAAAATATTCTGTTAACTGACACCTGATTTAATTACAACAATATATGCTTATAAAGAACAATTTGTTGAAGAGTACAGAAACTATTATGGTTTAGAAACAACAAATACTGCATTTTAGTTACTGCTTTTAGTAAGTAGTATTTTAATGCTTTTTTGTTGTTTTTTTCAGAACTGATTGGGGAGCTCTCATTGTTGTGGATGAACGTTTCCAGAAAAACCATAAGTATATTTTAGGTATGTACTAGGTTGTTTTGAAGGGTAAAAAACCATTAATATGATTTACTTCAGATCCAAGGTCACATTCTAAGTCATGTCTTGTACTGTGTAGTTAATAAGCAATTAACTCTCAACATGGGCTCAGTCAACTTGACTGATCATGTGATCTCTTTGTACTCGTTCAAAGTCTATATAGATTTGATACTACTAACTGTTGATACAGTGGCAGTTTTTCAGTAAGCATTCTAAGTCTTTCACATGCAAAAAATCATATTTTATTGAAGTATTTTTAATATACTCAAAATAGATTTATCCTTGAATATATCAATTATTTGTGTTGAATAGTCCGAGTGCAAAGTGATTTTCATCTTAAGATTAAAAACAATTTTCTTCATCAAATTTCCTTTGTGTAATCCCTAAAACTTTCTAAATAGATTTCAAACGTTTTTTTTAGTAAAACTTTATAGTTTATCTGTTATTTTCTCTACCCTGTCTCAAAATGGGATCGGTTAATTCGGCCGACCTCTTAACCACCAAAAAAATATCAAAGTAAACCTAAATTACTCTTTTTTTCTTTCTAGAATGACTTCAAATTGTAACATGAAACTACATTCGTTTATCCCTAGTAGCTTTAAACTTTAACAATATACATCTATTTAGAATTAAATTTTATTGTGTTATTGCCCTTTGAACCATGTCTAACTACTGTTTGCTCCAATACAAGTTGTAAATCACTTGGGTAACATGCAGCTCATGTTACACTTTCAAATTACATTACCCACGAGCTACTCCAAGCTGCTTGCATTCGTGCCTCGTTCAATATTTTTATTATTATTATTGTTTATTTTACCTAATCTAACCTTAACTAACCTAAAGATATCCCTATTTTTACACTTTAGTTACTTTTATAATAATGAATATTGAATAAACATGAAAAACATTAAATAAAGTACTTACACAAATATTAATTTTTTTGCTGTCAACTATAGATGACACTTAACCCTACTTTTTTATACTAATGGTAGTTGTGCATTAAATAATTTTTATTTAATTAAATAATGTACCAAAAAATATAGACTAATAACATGCAAAAAGCAGACAATTTCCTCTAACAATCACAATTTTTCTGGCTTTCTAACTATACAACAAGAGCCATTACAAATACATCCAAGCTAGTCATTAGCTTTCCCAAGGGAACAGAACTTGTACTCTGAGTGAAATTAATGATTATCTGTTCAGAAAACAACATTATACAATACGTTATTTGATAGATAAAAACCTTGGCTTTCTATTGGTTATAGATAATATATGATGAAACGTAAGAGAGAACCATCAACAAATTGTGAAAGAAAGGATGTGGCAGGAGGGGTCTGATTTTCTATTTGATAGCTCTGTAACCAAACAAATTTGAAGGCTATAAAAATTATAGTTTGTTTGAGCAATAACAATTTTATAGAGTATTTTTACGTTTAATTTCGTACTTTTTTGTATTAATATGGTTTACATCAGGATC
>NW_013666423.1:279513-282361 GCF_000517525.1 Limulus polyphemus
CCAAGCTAGTCATTAGCTTTCCCAAGGGAACGGAACTTGTACTATGAGTGAAATTAATAATTATCTGTTCAGAACATAACATTATACAATACGTCATTTGATAGATAAAAACCTTGGCTTTCTATTGGTTATAGATAATATATAATGAAACGTAAGAGAGAACCATCAACAAATTGTGAAAGAAAGGATGTGGCAAGAGGGGTCTGATTTTCTATTTGATAGCTCTGTAACCAAACAAATTTGAAGGCTATAAAAATTATGGTTTGTTTGAGCAATAACAATTGTATAGAGTATTTTTACGTTTAATTTCGTACTTTTTCGTACTAATATGGTTTACATCAGGATCAAGGTCACTATAGATCATGTCTTGTACTGTGGGTCAAAAAGCATTACAATATGGTTTACTTCAGCATCAGTGTAGGTCATGTCTTATACTGTTTTAATAAATCATGTTTTTTATTTCTTTGTACATTTGAATAGAACTTCACCACAATATATGTATTTTTAATTGTAGCTCTATCTAAGTGGGTGCGGAATGAGGTCAAGCACTACAAGACTTTTCAAGATGTGATGGAATCACTAAGTGAATTTACTATTGCAAGAAGTAATAAATCATCTTTAGCCCTTGACAGAACAAGCTTACAGCATCAGCCCTTGTCTAAAGACCATATTTCACCTAGTCTTGAAAGACCAAATACGTACAATTTTGCCGAAAACCTTGTTTGTTCTGAGCGTTCTTCCAGTCCCATTTTATTTTAAGTTTAATCAATTGATTTATATATGTACTATAATATATTTTTTCACAAGCTTTTTTTTTCTCAGCATTTGGAATTCCAGTCTTTTATTTCACATGCTTTGAATAATGAAGTAAATCATGGAGAAGTTGGAAATGTCATTAAATATTAGATTTATGGAAGTGATACAATTCTATTGTTAAAATCACCACTTGTTTAAAATTACCTGACTTCAGTAACAATTTATTTAAAAAAAACATATAGGTTTTAGATGAGAATACCATGTTAATGTGTAAACAGCATGTAGTATCCAACACATTTAACATCTTCACATTGCAGCATTAATTCTTTGTGTTCAGCTATTTCTAGCATAGCTGTTCATCTTTGATTCCATATATATTAAGCTGTTTGTAGATTAAGTGGTCATTTCTACTTTCATGTGTTAAGCTGTTTTTAACCCAGCTCTCTAGTAAGTGGTCATATTTTCTGTGCTGAGCTGTGTTTAGCCATCTTATCAATAAGTGGTTATTTATCTTCACTTTCCTGTGATATGTTATTTTTGGCCCAACTTCTTATTGAGTGGTCTTCTGTACTTCTCTGATGTGCCACTTTTAGCCCAATTCTTTGTTAAGTGGCCTCTTATTTTTATAATTCTTTGCTGTCTCAAGCCACTTGTGGGCTAAAAATGTTTAGTCTTTTTGCCAAGGAATATGTTTTTTGTTTTTAAATTAAGCCAAGTTGTATCAATTATTGTAATTTGTTTTAAAGAAAGTTCTTGAAAGTACAAATTTTATAACTAATTTTGTATTTTAATGTTAAAATAGTAATAACCTAAATGTTATGGAAAACTATTTTTTTCTTGGAATTATATAATACATTTATTTGTCTTATTTTAGTCTGATTTGTGTGAGTTATAAAAGTAAGAACGTACTGCTTTGTATTGAGTGCAATAACACTTCATACATTTGATAAAAATGGTAGCAACTGAAAGTTTTAATAATGCTACTGGAATTTATTTCTGTTGCATGACAGATTTAAGTAAATTTGTGTATATAAAATTTTTAATGCTACATGTTAACCCTTTTTTCTACTACAGTATTTATGAAAGAGACCAATATGATCCAAGAATGCCATTGTGAGGTATTGGTTACTTAGTCACTTAGCTATTTAAATTTTAAAAACTCATATTTGAAGAACATATAAAGTGTTTGGTGACTTTAAAACTACAGTTTTGCAAAAGTGTTAAACTTTTTTTTTAATTTTTTACATTAGTATGACATAAATGTGGAAAACCTTAAATCTGACTTTTGTCCCTATGTAAATATGTACTGATGTTAAGACCATCCCAAAAAAGAGAACTATTTTCTGGAAAAAAAAATATGAAAGGAAGTTGAAAGGTAATAATCTGGATATGTTCTTTACATCCTATATTGATAAAAAAAAATATTACTTCACCTCCAAATTGAGTTGCTACAAAACTTACATGTACAGTTTAGTATTTTTAACTTCTATTTGTTTGTTATTAAGTGATATACACAGCATTCTCACGATGCCCCAAAGGATCAACGAACTCCACGAAGCGAAAGGAAGATCTACTAGATATTAATTAAATTATAAATATATCAATTCATGTGAATATGACTGAAAATTTTCATTTTTTCTGAAAAGGTGGTGTCTATTTACTTGTGACCACCATCTCGTCAATTTTAGATTGTGGGATTTTCGGCCACTCTTGCTTCAAAAACTTGGAGTAGATCGTTCTTCGAAGTTGGTTTTTTGGGTTGTTTCTTGACTTGCCGGTCGAGTATGGCCAATTTTGGGTGTTTCTACCAGTGTGACACGGTGCTCCATCTTCCTGGAACAACGTTGTGTTCTTCGAAGTTGGTTTTTTGGGTTGTTTCTTGACTTGCCGGTCGAGTATGGCCAATTTTGGGTGTTTCTACCAGTGTGACACGGTGCTCCATCTTCCTGGAACAACGTTGTGTTCTTGTCCACGAAACCCAACGAATAAAGTGGCAAGAGTCCTTCCTCCAATATTTCGACGTATTTCATTTGGGTTGGTGGGAGATCGAGCTTAGTGGAGTGTGTTGGCAACATAAATTTTGCAGCTCCCC
>NW_013666423.1:282426-289830 GCF_000517525.1 Limulus polyphemus
ATAAATCAGTTAAATGACAAAAAAATAGGTGTCTATTTACTTATGACCACTTACTGTAGTATGTATAAAAATATATTTTGATGATGACTTGGATATGTAGTTTTTTAATTGTGGCATAAAGATTACACATCTTTTCCATCTCCTAGGAGAAGAAAAAAAAACGTTTTAAGTAAAGGTTAACATTTGTATCTGACTAGCTGAAACTAAGTGTCAAAAACACCAGTAATATATATTTTGATAGATTTACTCTTTCTGTACTATTAAGATAAATATTTGCAAACTTTTAGTCCATTTTAACTAAAAGATGGCTCTGTGTGGCACTGTAATATTCATGTATATTAAGAGATAAGTGTTCCGGAGATTTAAATATAGTAGTGTGTTTAATCCATTTTTTCTGAACAGTAGTGTATACATGTTATAGATGATGACACTCTTAAATTACAACTTATATAAATCATGGAACTGATTTTTCATTAAATATTTTTGGTTATGATTTCACATTCTAAGAACTTGGTCTTTTGAAAATAAAAATTAGTTTCATGGTGCACTTTCACCAAGCACTTTCTGTGGTGTTGAATGCTGATAGCTAGCAAAGCAGTGAAACCAGTAGCCATAATGTTATTGATTCTGTTCATTTTTTCTTATTACATCTAAATAGCATTTCAGATAAACTTTTTCTGCCATTATTCATCCCTGTTCTGGTATTGAATGAAATGCCTGTAGGCAGTGGCTCATGGCAGGGATAGATGTGAAAAGCTATTTTTACTCCTTTTTGGTTTGAAATTTGTAACAAATAAATTAAGAGAAAAAAAGACTTTGAAGTCAAGCATTATATTGTTATTTCTTGTAGGCATTTTAGAGGAAAATATGAAAGTGAATCTTGTCACCTGTTTTTATTTTCCATTTGACAAGACAAAAGCTTCAACACTTTGTACACCAGAGTTCTTAATCAGTATACGCATGTCTTTAGAGTTTAAGAGTTGCAGCTCACTTTTTGAGAAAAACCAATTATCCTTTAAGCTCAGCTTTACTCTTAAACTAAATATAAATCATTATTTTGTATTAATCCAGACTCATCTACAACAGTTGACTTGTGAAATTTATCTTTCTATTTTTCTTTTGTTGATTAATATCCTTGTTTGATTGCTTCAATAACACCTTCTGTTCTTGCTTTTTTTCTTGAACCATACCAGGGCAACCAATGAGCAATAACTGTTGCCTATATGGCTGCTCTTAACTGAAGAGTGGAATTGTTTTCACACAGTATAAAGACCCCACAGTTAAAGGTCAGTAACTCAAACCTTGGACCTTTCAGTCCTCAGCCTAGTACACTAATACATGTCAACTGTGTGGGTGTGTGAAATATAATGTCCAAACTTATGTTTATATATATATATATATGTAAACTCCAAAAAATATATCTAGTTTATAACTAACAGTGCAAAGTTATTATAAGACAATGTGTTTTGCTTTATTTGTACTTTTCTGAAATGATACGAAACACCATTTATGAAAATCTTATGATATGATAACCTAGTGTGTGAAGAAGCTGTTAGTGAGACAATGTTGATAAAGTAAAATTAAATTTTTATTTGAAAATGAATAAGATGAAGTACAAAACTTAAATATGACTTAATTTATGTAAAATTGTAAAACTTTATTACATCTTCAGTAGTAGAAGTACAGTTAAAATATTAAAAGCATAAGGAGGTATAAAGTATGAATGTTAGAAAAAAGCTGAACTAAAAACTTACTGGGAAAAAAAAATTCTGAAGGAAGAGAGAGAGTGGGTAGTTTGTAAATATGCATTAATTTCATCTTTAAGTTGGTATTAAAAACCATTGTAGGAAAATTCAAGTAATTATCTTTTATGTTGTTAGAACTTGTTAAAGTTAACATATATGGCTGTGTATAGGTAATTCATGAATATTGTCAACAAGTTGCTACTTTTAGGTAATTTTTTTTTGTCTTTCCTAATAGGTGTTTCTTATAGAAATTGAGGTTTTGTGACATTAAGTAATAAAATAACAAATATAGTAATAATAGTTAGTTTCTGCTAGGAAAAATATATATATATACAATGTGATGCACAAGTCAACTGATAGTCAAATGATTTAGAAATGGAGAAGTATAGAAAAATAAATTTTAGTTATATGGAATGAGGTTTTACCATGTGACAATATTATGGAAGTCATTCAAGGTCATATGTTTTGGAAATGTTATTAATATATGCATCATACACCTAAAACGTCAATAACAAAGGTGTACGTAATAAGAAATACAACATTTTAAACCAAAATCTCTCTTCAAGACCAGCAGTTTTAGGTATAAATAAACCTTTTTTATGCATACAGAGTTGTGCCACAGATGATTGAATTTGACCATAGCTATGATGTTTACATAAGCTTAAGTTTGAGGTGCAAACCTGGAATTTTGTATATATAGGTCTTTGCACCTTTGGGATGTTGAAAAATATTCAAATCCCCCTAAATAAAGTAGCATATAAGCATTCAGCTCCCAAATCATTTAAATAATGTCACAGTGTTCACTTGAAAGCATACAAATACATAAAGCATGAATGTTAGGAAGAAAAGCTGAACTAAATTAAAACGTAATGAGAAAAAAAGAAAATTCTGAAGGAAGGAAAGTGAACAGTCTGTAAATATGCATTAATTTAATCTTTAAGTACATGTATTTTGCTTTATTTGTATTTAACCATTAAAAGCATGTCTTTAGAGTTTAAGAGTTGCATTCACTTTTTGAGAAAACCAATTGTCTTTTAAACTCAGCTTCAACTCTTAAACTAAATATAAGGGTGTTGCTCAGTTGAAAATGATCTACTTTTATGAAGAGTGTCACCAAGATGTTGGCAGATTATATGAAAAACAGAACCCAGATCAACATCATATTTTCACATCAGATGAGAGGAAGCATGTCGGTAGTTACATACTACAGGCTTATTTATATATAGATGCCATGCAGTCAGACCAAGAGCAGCAACTACCAGTATTAACATGAAATTGCCATATTGACACTTGTCACATTTGGGCAGAACTTTGAACACAGCTATTATTTGTTTGCTACCATTTTGTAATATTGTTATGATGTTTACCTCATCTGCATTTATGCCTATAACTGTTATGGCAAATTGAAATTTGTGGTGTGTGTGTGTTGCATATTGCTAAAAAGTTTGAAAAGAGACCTTAAAGGTGACTCTGATTAACCTCAATGATATTTTGACAGCGTAGGCTCTTGAACACATCATTCCATACCTCTCCATTCCTGTGCTTCTCAATTTATAAATATTTTTGTCTGTCAATGGACTTCTGAATCACCCAGTATATGTGGATTGACATTATAAAATATTGGTTACATAGTAAACGATCACTTCACAGGTCTAAAAAAGGATGAGGTGGTAAAGAATTGGAGTTCCTTTAAAGGTTATTCTTTATATATATATATAACAACTTTTTATTCAAATTGTTTTACTTATTTGCTAATAGGTTGTATCACACAGTGTAATTAAATGAAGTGTTATTGTTTCCTCAAATATCAGTACAATGAATATTAATATTATTGAATTTTTGGATTTGTGTACTTAGAAATATGTACTTCTGAACATTGGGATCAGTGTCATGCTTTGATTTCACCAATAGAATCTCAGAAACATACTTTCACAAGGGCATGGATTGGCTCTGTGGTAGAGCTCAGGACTTTCAGAGGTGGTGACCAAGTTCGAATCCATGCAGTACTACAATTTAAGTTGTGAGTGCTTTAAGTCAATTTTTAGCATGAGTGTCAGGGGTGCTGCTGACTGGCTGCTTTCCCTTGATGAGTAGTTCAAAATTAGGGATGGCAGCAGAGAGCCTTAGTAGCTATATGCATGGGTAGGGTCAAAGTTTGCATACCATGACATTTTATAGTCATTCAACATGGTATTTGTTTATGTCAGAGTTTTCAACTATTCATTTTACTCTACATTGCTGATTTAGCAACAATTTGTGGTAATAAAGAGTAAGTACCAGAAAAAAGTGTGTCCAAGGATACAGAAAAAAATTGTAGACATGCAAATGTAACATGCAAAATGTATGAGACAAAAGTATTTTTATTCTTCACATGAACATCACATTGCACTAATACTTGTCAGACTGATAACATCAATACATGGACATATATCGGTTACAAATACTTGTGTAACACATTTTGTGTGTGTGTGTGATCAACAGACTTGGACATTTACTTCAAGGTTTACACATTTTGTGTAGATACACATAGTAAATTTGGAATCATAATCAGTATTTTTCCTCTAATATGGGGTTGGTCCAGTGGGCCAACCCCGTGCATATTCGGATAAATGGATTTTGTTCTAGCTGCGTTTATTCCTTTGTCATTCTGTTCAGGTCATCACACCTCTTCTGTCCATGATTATGTCTGTAATGCTGTATGTTGTACAAGAATGTGGACAGCAGTGTTCTTCACTGATGGATCAGGTGGTATTTCCAGCATATGGGTAGCACTGGATAAATTCAGAATTACCTGTGAAATAAGGAATGTTGAATTTAAACAGTTAGGTAGATGACCTCAAGCTAGTCAGTTTTGGAGAGAATGGTTATGTTCCAATAAAAGCAACAGACCATCTTCTAAGCAAGTGCATACACTATGTTTGTGTGTCCTGTTGTAATAGATTGTTTTTCGTATTTTACATTGTGTCCAGTCTATTTCAGTCTTATGAACACAGACATTTTGAGAATCTTGGTATTACTGCACAATAGGTAACTTTTTGGATTACCTATTATTTAAAAGACCTATTTCATTGCTCTAGGAATAATCAAATTTACATAAATATACCACATAATGAATAGGAAGAAACTTTGGTGCCATGACCACAGGATATTTTATTGTGGTATTTCCTACTGTTGTGTCCTTTGCCATTTGCTTCTACTCTTATGTTATTTAGGTTTAAAAAATACATGTTATCAGAAATGGCAATTTCCATAACTCAAATAACTTGCGAGATGAAGAGTCAGTTGCTGAAGGAAGAGGATTATTAAGTCTAGGAGAAATCTTCTCATGGACATTGGATCTTTTTTTTTATGCTGTGAAGGTCCATGATTTTTGTCTCATTGTAGCTGATGACTCGGGAATAAGTGCTGCTGATGTCTGATATATCCAGAAGTACTTTTCATGCTCCTTCTCTGAGGATCAACCAAGATGCAAATGAAGCAAGAACAACTAAGAATAATCACTATGATATGGCATCTGGCATCAGTCTGAGACCAAATAGGGTAGTCTGTATAGGATTTCCAGACATTTGTCAGCCAGAGTAACCAAACCCCTAACTCTGATCGAAATCTCCCTAGAAGATACTGGAGGTGCCATTTTTGAATGAGGCCCATCAACAGAGCTATCTCATCAGCAGATGAGATGGTGAGCACCAAATTGTATAGAAGGTAAATCATGAGATGGTGAACTTCTCTGAGCCAAGAGGTATACTGCTAAGACAACCAGGGATCTTGGCGGAGCTTGGGATAATGCAGAGATAATTGGCAAGCTGCTAATGCAACTCGTTCCGCTGATGCCCTAGACTAAGTATCGACTATTTACTTGATAGTCAAAATCCCTCAGCGTGTCTACCACACTATCCATAGCATCTATGACTTCTTGGTCAGGTGATACCTGAGAGGTCATGAAGAATAGGTTCTGACCACAACCATGAATGAGGAAAAATAGACCCCCCCCCCCAACATTCAAGGGTGCAGCATAGGAAGATTTGGAGTCGCCACGTTATTTTTCCAGTAGCTGTTCGTTCTATAATGTGCCACAACATGTTTACGTTAAATTTAGAAAATTCACTGCAGAAGTAAACAGTTTTCGTAAACTGGCGCGAGCTGGAAACAGCACCACCAAATTATGTCACGAATGTTTCTTAATGCACCTCTCACAGTGGAGATACACTTAGTTTGTTTGTCTGTAATTAAGCACAAAGCTACACAATGGGCTATCTGTGCTCTGTCCACCACGGATATCGATTCTAGCGTTGTAAGTCCGCAGACATGCCGCTGTGCCACTGGAAGGCAGGATACACTTAGTTTTGTGCTCGTTTTTCACGTTCAAAGTTCTTTGTGAAGCACAGTGGTAAAGTTTACCACAAACTAATGTCTTAATATGCACAACATATCAATTCCTTATTTGTCATGGTTTCCAAATGGGTTATCTAGTTTTTCCTTAACTAACTTTAAATAGTATTACAATCAAAGTGGCAACAATCTACCGTCAGTAGTTTTTGCTCTAACTTACCCTTTAGTTAAATGTTAAATCAATAAAAAGTACCAAAATCATCTTAGAAGGAAAACAAATTAAACTTAAAATCGGAAACATCTGATACAGCAATAAAAATTAAAGAGCAAAAATCTACTGTTAGGGAAGAGAAATAGTTTGAAGGTATACCTGACCCTCCCAGGTCCAACAAAAGTGGACTTAAAAATACGATACAGTGAATGTCTTCGCCAGCAGTTGTATCGTGAATTTATGATCCTAAGACACTGACTGGTTCGCGACAAATTGAAACGAAATTTTACGTTTTGGTAGGAACTATGTGGAAATTATGAAGATGGTACGTAAAACACGTACTGTTGATAATAGAAGAAGTCGAGATATAAAGTCCAAACTCTTCGAAAGTGATTTTAAGTAAGCTCAGAATATGGTATATAGTAGTCCAATTGAGATCTTACCAATGATCAAACTGTAACTAAAAGTGTGAGAGTTATCTCCAGAATGGTAAAATACATGTTAGCATAGAGTGGCCTCAAGTGATGTGTAGCTTTCAAAAAGTGGGATGAGCAAAGCTAGAGAAGAGGACACTTCACAGGTGAATCCAAATTGCTTGGCAACAATGAACGATAGTTTCATTAATGGCAGGAAGGAAAACAGTATCACTGTTAACGTACAACATCTTCAGTGAAAGTCAAGTGGTAATAAAAAAACTTGGCTTAATTTTAAAAAGAGATGCAGAACATTTGTAAGAATATTTCACCATCTATTGCTAAACCTATGGTGTTCGATAAAGAAGATCTAGTGCACTGTAGCAAATGCTAGTGAATTTTACAACTTACTTGACTTTCTTTTGTATTTCTTATAATTATAAATTGAACTTTTCACTGCAATTACTCATTATTTTTTACTCCTGTATGTGCATTTGCCTTAACGATTTCCAGTAATGAATGGGCAGTGTCGTAGCCAGGAGCACACATTGAGGACGCAATGACAAACACAAAGCGCGCGAGTACATTGTAATCATTTTCACTTTTCATTATAAATTTTTTTTATCATTTATTGATGTTCCTTATTAATTCATAAGCGAATTCACTCATGAAAAAAAACCTTTAATATCCGACAACAAGAGCT
>NW_013666423.1:290749-292027 GCF_000517525.1 Limulus polyphemus
TGCTATGTTGAGTCAGTCAAGTATTTCAATGATGGAGTCAGTCAAGGAGTGTGCGTTAAAACTGGAAACTTGAATAACTGCAAGTAGATGTTCAACAATATTTCCATCTTGTAAGTACCTCACACATAAGTACAGATTTTCACAGTTGCACTTATCACGAGTTTCATCCACCTTTATTGTGTACTTCTTATCACCAACTTCATTTCGGATTCTTTGCTGGATAGTTTTCGCGAGTAGACCGAGAATTTCATTATGAATTTCAGGTGACATATACCTTGCGTTGCTTGGAATTTCTTCTAGTTTCTTATCTCTGCTGATGGCAAAGTTGAACCTGGTCTGAAAAAATCCGTCCTCCATACCAAGTTCACTGATATAGTTGCCCCTTAAGGCGCTTTTCTTCCCAGCTAGTATCTGTATGATCTAGATAATTGCCTACAGATAGTAGCGATGAAACTCTAGCTGAGCATCACTGAGAAGGGTACTGACTTCTATCTGTTTTGTAATGCGTATCTGATGTTCCATCCAAAGTGTCATACATTGCAGATAGTCACTTGAGGTCTCATGCTTCCTGATTGCTTTATTAGATGACAATGCTGTCTTCCAGTTCGTGTGGCCTACATTAGTGAAACTTTTCTCCGCACTGCTCGTGCCAAACTTCCTACAACAGTAGCATAAGGTGCATTTTTTATTACTGAATACTCAAGCCAAGGTCTGTTATTATACCACTGTGAACAAAATCATCGCTTATTGGTTTCAGGGTATTGGCCAAGTTTGGGCTGTTTAGGAATATCAATTCCCAAGTCAAAAGAATAAACACAACCTGTTTGAAGGGTGGACGTTGACTTTGCTAGTGGTGTTAAAGTAGCTGAACTTGGTGGATTTGATATGAACATCGCTGTTGAACTTGGTGGGTTTGATGCTGCAAACCCAAAGCTCAGTTTACTTTGCTTGTATTTCTTATTTTCCATTTCTCTTTCCTAAAACACAAAAAATTAAAGAATGCGATGATGAAAAATCAGACAATTATTTGAATATTAATTACATTCATTTTGTGAATTAATAAAGGAACAATTTTTTACCACCTTTGTAAAATTAGGATCCTATTTAGTATATTACTGTTAAAGTATTAATTACAAATTAAGTTATTGAAGTATCAGTTAGGTATGAATAAGACAATAAGTAATCTGTTTATATAAAAGGAAGGACTTTGTGTGTTTATGATGTTGTGACACGATATCTCAGACCACAGGCCAACTAGAGCAAAGTGATGAATATATT
>NW_013666423.1:292037-296955 GCF_000517525.1 Limulus polyphemus
GTCTCTGTTACTGCTGCAAACCCAAAGCTCAGCTTACTTTGCTTGTATTTCTTATTTTCCATTCCTCTTTCCTAAAACACAAAAAAATTCAAAAATGCAGTGATGAAAAATCAGACAATTATTTGAATATTAATGACATTCATATTGTGAATTAATAAAGGAACAATTTTTTACCACCTTTGTAAAATTATGATCCTATTTAGTATATTACTGTTAAAGTATTAATTACAAATTAAGTTATTTAAGTATCAGTTAGGTATGAATAAGACAATAAGTAATCTGTTTATATAAAAGGAAGGACTTTGTGGCGTTGTGACACGATATCTCAGACCACAGGCCAGCTAGAGCAAAGAGATGAATACATTAAATGCGTGTTTTGACCAGGCCAAAAAAGTTACGTGCTGATTTTTTCGATCCGATGTCTGTCTGTCGTCCTGTAACAGATCTGCCTATTCAACCAATCACGGCGCAGTCCCGTTATGATGTCATCATTTGAAGGTTTTAGGCTATAAAGCATTTTTCAATGTTTTTGAGGCTTATAGAGGAAGATAAAGCGCAAATAAAAGTATGTTGCAGTAAGGGTGGTGTCGAAGCGTGAAGACGGGAAAAAAACTATTCAGTGTGCTGACGGATCATGCGTGCTTGCTCATTTGAACATAAGTAGGCCTAAAAACTTCTAAGTGCAAAAATTTATATATATATATATAATCCCCCGGGTACCTGAGCTAGTAAGTAGTTAGACTGATTCCTAAACTATTATATAGAATTTTTCTAAAGTAACATTTCCTCACTTCTGAAGAACAAAATGGATGCCGTGGATAGAATTTTTCCGTCAATAATAATGCCTCAAACACGGTAAATCTAGCAATACATAAACAAGAATGAGAAAGCAGTTTCAGTTATGTGTCTTTTTATCTTGCTGTTCAATGAGTGCATACAGTTCCTTTCTTGCGCAATAATTCACTTCCAACACGAATAATTTAGTGTATTCAATTATTCTCTTGTTTTGTGTAAGAAAAAACATGTTGTCTAACGTTCAGTTATAATTCTTATTTTATTAATAAACGAACGATTAACGTTGCATCGATCAATAACAATTTATTTGATATCTGACGAATCTGAATAATCCAGGTTGGTTCAGTTACTTTATAACACAAATTAACAAGATGAATTATTCTTCTCTACTCTGTTATTATAATACAGTCTGTGATAATTTCACTCCATAACTGTTGGTTACCACAGTTGTATCCAGAGTTTCAAATAATTGTCTTTTTTTTTTCATCAGCGTCCACACAGGCTTGTTCAATTACATTAGAACACAATTAACAAGACAAATTATTCTTCCCTACTCTGTTATTACAATACAATCTGTGAAAATTTCACTTTAACAATCGCCTATATACGCTCTTTATGGCTAAAGTCACAATCACGCAATCTGGATCTATTTATCTATATAACTAACTCGAACTGCATTTTGGTCGTATATTTATAGTCCGATAGAGGCTTAGAACGTTCCACACACTACGAGATATTATGATGAAATAATACTCAACTGAAACAACAAGAAAAATTTAGAAAGTTCTAGTAACATGATGCAATAATACAACAATCGCCAATACACAACAACTGAACTAAACAACATATGATTCATAATCAAACCTGCGATAAATTTTCGCTTCCAAAAATAACTCAATTTAACACTTGCGCCATACTTAAACAATCTAAATAATAACACTCGCATTAAACTTAAACAGTCGTGTATATCTAACAACCATGGTGTATCAGAGCCTGCATGTAATTTTCTGCTATTAGTGTTTCATCAATTATTACTAGGTTTCTGACACCAGTTGAAGAGATGCAACCCTAAACCTGCATCTTTCATTTCAGTTACTATACATTGATAAGGGCGCTGTCCACTTTTCTTCTTTAAGCATATTATAGTTGATTATTTCCAAATAACTCAAACTTGAGCTCATCCATAATCAACACCTTGTGCCAGGTTTGAAAATCCACAGTTTCATTTTCATTGCCCATTTAAGGCTTTTCAATTGGTTGCCTCTCTACAACAAAGGTCTCCATGCACCTACTGTCCATTTTAATAGTGCATACAGTACTTACCATTTTGTGTCGTTTGACTGTACTACATCGCATGGAATAACCTTCAGTAGCCAAAACAGTAACTACTACACAGTTTTCATGGTATATTTCCTATTTATTCAACACACACAACGGTAAAAGTAATATTGAAGATTATATATATATATATATACATATATAGTTAGTAAGCTGGTGTGGTACTCTCTGATTAATTGAACAGCATCCAGTTACAGGCTACTACACCAACATAGCAGTGTTACCATACTGTGAGCAATTGTATTGTCTGTAGGGTGGCTGAAATGCTGTATGTAAAACAGAAGAATGGTCAATTAGCACTTCAAAATAACACGTTTTACAGAAGGATGGCTAGTCAAGCATTTCAGAAGACAATGTTTGTATGAAAGAGAGAAGACCAGACATCATATCAGAAGACAACTTTGGTATCACAGAGAGATTGCAATTTTTGTATGATAGTATTTCATGAAAGAGGTTATACAGAAGTAAGGCACTTACTCAGCAATTTATAAAACACTAAGAAGATTCCTCAACGTCCAAGATTATAATCCATTGTTTATAGAATGGGTGTTCGATATCTCAGAAAACAGTTTAAACATCTTTGTATCTACTCCAAAGTATTATATAAACTAGATGGTAAATGAGCATCGTAGAAAATACTATTACTATAATCCTTTAGTAATCCAGACATTCCTAATACGTGGATTGGATGGACTTCTGTATTCTAGGCGACGAATAATGCAACAATAAAATGATTCTACAACATATAAACGACTATTACTATTTTCATAGGGTGGTCTTTCAGCATACCAAACGACTGCTAATGTCTGAACTGGAAAGTCCTTAGATATTTTAAACGACAGCTAGTGTCTGAATTGGATGTTCTTAGATATTTTAAATTACTGTTAGTGTCCGAGTTGGATAGTCCTTAGATATTTTAAACCACTGCTAATGTCTGAATTGGATAGATCTTAGATATTGTAAACGACTGCTAGTGTCTGAGTTGGATGTTCTTATATATTTTAAACCACTGCTAATGTCTGAGTTGGATTATCCTTTGATATTCCAACATTATCATAAACAGTTGGCTGTTTCGACAATTTTGATGAGGTGCAAGATTTTTCAATGTAATGCGCTTTAATTCATATTTCTAAATCAAGCAACATGTGTTTTATCAACTTACGTGATTGTAAGTAATATCATTCTGTATGTCTGTCCGTCCACTCATCTATCTATCTATCTATCCATATAGGTGTATAGCCATCTTAGCGTGAATTATCAGGCTGCTTAAGACGCAGATCAGTAACCCGTTAGTGGAACGGCACGGTGTAGGTGGTTTTTCCTGAGAAGAAAAATAAAATTGAAACCTATATAAAGTCGGGTAGAGTTGCGTGTGTCTTTAGAGATTAAACAGAACACCGCCTACTAGATGTAAATGAGCTCCCGTTATTTTAACGAAAACAAGAATATGTGAAAAGATACTTTAAAGTAGTATAACTAAGCTTTAGATATATGTATATATATTACATGTACTAGTTTTACGTAAGGGTAGGTTTAAATATCCCATTTCCAGAACTTCTGGTGTCGAAGTTTAAACGGAAAACTACGCAATGAATTATTTACGCCGTGCCCACCCTCGGAATCGAATCTCGTATTTAGTGTTATGAGCCCTCAAGCTTGACGTTAAGCCACATTGGGTGGTCGAAGTGTAACTTTTTGTTTTCCGTAACATTTTGCCCCACCCACATATATTGTTATAGAGGAACTGATATTTTCGGAAGAAACATAGCTTGTATTTATAATTACTGAATCTTATATAGTATGTACGAAATTTTAAATTTAAAAAGCTGACTTGAATGTTAAGATCGTATTAGCGGACGTACTCAACTAAAAATATAAAAGATAAGGTTCTACTGGTCCACAAGTTAAGGAAACATTTTGACCTATACGGCCATGATCAATTCCGTTAGTTTATAAATCAATATTAAACTTATATAAGTTCCTGCTGAATTACGAGATTAAGCTTTGATAGAAATGATCATAATATGGTCTTATAAATGGTTTATATAATAAGCTAAAACTTTAATCTAATGATCGTAATAAGGTCATGTTTGCATACAAGGTTTCTTGGTTCATTTCGGACATTCGCACTAAGCTACAAAGAAGTTGTCTGCACTATCCGTCACCAAATTTGAATTGATATAGTAGATTGAAAGCATCTAGCCAACTTCATACACTGCCAGCTCTTGAATTACTCTGATCATATAGCGGATTTTGACATGACATACACACATAAATAAAGTACAGCTGTAACTGAATGTTCTCTTAAAATAATTAGTTGATGAAATAGAACCCTTAATATATGGAGTACAGCACATCATGTACTGGATAGATGTCCCCTTCAACCCTCAAAAAAAACAGGATGAAAATCATTAGATTTTAACGTATAATGGTCTGATCAGATTATTTAACTTTAATAAGTTTATTGCAAATTTATCTATTTTCTTCGTGAGGAGAATATTTAGCGAAAGTTATCAAACTCGAAGCTAGGAATGAGTGATGTACATTTATTGCAATGAGTCGGACAATACAGAACGATATTTTTAATTTTGTATAACTCATTGTTACCCACACAATGATATTTTTGATGTTATTATTGTTTGTTTTACCAATAAAGTGATATACTTAATGTTTTATTGTTTGTTATGTTACCTTCACAATGATATATAACCCAAACAATTATATATCAAAACAAAATATTTATTAAATGAAATAGTCTCCATTCTTATCGATGATGCTTTTTCCA
>NW_013666423.1:297415-304288 GCF_000517525.1 Limulus polyphemus
GTTTCTGATGAAGGGCTTGATTTAAACATTCCGGTTGCTGACTATGGATCTCTGCATTGACAGCTTCCTGTGGATTGAGGAGTTCGAAATGAATTACTGCTGATTTCTAGTCAGCAACAATATTTCACATTACTTAGATTTAGTCAATAACAATATTTCACATTGCTTAGATTTAGTCGTCAACATTTCACATTGCTCACATTTAGTCAACAACAGTATTTCACATTAATGATCTATACTCAGCAAAAATATTTCAAATGATGATCTCTAATCAGTAAGAACATTTCACATTGATTAGCTCTAGTCAGTAACACTATTTCACACTGATTATCTCTAGTCAATAACACTATTTCACACTGATGATCTCTAGTTAACAAAAATATTTCACACTGTTTAGCCGTAGTCAGAAACAATATTTCACATAATGATCTGTAGTTAGCAACTATTTCGCCCTCTTTAGAATCCTTAAGCAGCGTTAAGCTCCCATAGATGGATGTATTCAAGTTGAATGCTCTTATCGATACGTGAAACATTTAGCTAGACAGGTGAAGAAAGTGTCAAAGGAAGTTGAACAATATTACCCTGTAAAGCTGTCTTATCTGTGATGACACCTAGTCATACTAAATAAGCCATACTCATAATTTGCTTGTTTCGGAAATTTGTGCAAAGCTATTTAAGGACAATTAGCGATAGCTATCCTTAATTATGAACCACCTCAGACTTTTAGTAATCTTGTCTTATCGAACAGTGTACCCTTAGGTTCATAATCCGGCATGCTAACTAATTGGCCAATAGGCTAATAATTTTCTCACGAGATTGTTTTTATATTTTCAAAAATACATTAATGCATGTGTGTATTGTTTACTCCAAAGGATAACTCTGTTTTCTAGATTTACGTCACTATAGTAGATTTAAAACCAAGCTTTATACATCCAATTTTCTATTTTATGCTAATTTTATCCATGCGGGTTTGGAGTTAAAAGAATATTTTTTTATTTTCAAAAATTTCGCGTCTATGTTGGGAGAACTGTCTAGTTACAACCGAAAAACTACGAATTAGATTTTTTCATAACGAAAAAGATTCTTCTATATTACAAATTTTCTTGTCTTGTTGCTGTTGTTTCTTATAATAGAAAAATTTTGGCATAAGAATTTTTTAAAAAGTTCTAAAAATATAAGTCATGCGTTTAATAAAAATTGATAAGAATTAATCCCAGCGTTTATTTTTCGGGCCAACAAACGCCCAGAGTGTTCCCTTCACAAGTGCGTGGGTAAGGCAACACAACTTTGAAAAATTCCACTATCGTACAGTACTTTTTGTGTTCTTAAACTTTTTTTAAGAAGTTGCGCCAAAATTACACGTTGTGTTTGTTTTATGCTGTCATCTGTATATTTACCTGTCATTTTGTTAAGTATACGTGATATCAAGTTTAGATCTCTGCATTGTGATTCATCTAATAAACACTTTAAATTAATTTAGTTTCATTGCATAGGCCGAGCGTGTCATAATCTTTATACGTGCCGAGCTGCGGATAGAAGAGTCCAAGATTCGAGACGTGATAACTCTGAACACGCTCCTCACTGTCTGTTGTGTTTGTATATTAAAGGTAGCAGACAATCCTGTTATTCAGTTCAAACACTGGACAAAGTCCTTGTGGCAGCGGACACTGCTGGATCACTATCTTCCTCTTGCCACTAGTTAAACAGGAACAACTACGCTTGAACCATTGGGGTTTCTGATCTGGGCGTTTAGCCTATATGCATATAAGGTGGCGTTAAGGTTGAAAATTCCATTTCCCATTGTGATCTTATCTTGTCATCTAGGTAAATACTTTAAGACTTCCTGGCCGTTAATTTGATAAGAATGATCGACTGCTATACAAAAATAAAGATTCAACAATGATATCAGCTTAACGTTAATGTGTATAATGGCAACCTGTTCATGATCATACATTGATTATGATAAAACAAAGACTTTACAGTAATGGAAAACAGGCAGTATATAATGCACGGATATTAACGACACTGTTCATAAAACTATATAGTGATTTCAGTAACACAATGTCTCAACAATGATAGCAACTCAGACAGTTTTATATGTAATAACAACATTCTTCACTGTCATATACTGATTGTATCTGTTATCACACTGCACGAAACAATTAAAATGATAATCGGAATGCATAACATTTTAACTATGATAGGATGAAACCACAAAGTAATTTCAGTTACCCTCTTCGGTTTATTATATGCAAGTCAAGCGTCTGTTGATCTGTCGCGTGATCTGGACTTTGCAAATGAAAGGTCATTCAGCTTATGGTCGCAAATAAACATTTAGTAAAAGTGATTTTACGTCCTTAAAATTAATTGTATTTCACTTAGATATCAGTCTTCCTTTTGGTTCAGTGATTAGTCTGAGGGCTTATACCGCTACAAACCGGGTTTCGATAGCTGCGGTGGGCAGAACCCAGATAGCCCATTGTGTAGCTTTATGCTTAGCAACAAAACAAATAGAAACTTCAATATGTTATGTGGTTGCTGAGGTACTCTTGATCGATCCTCTAAGTGAGCTGCTTTCATCTTTATTGTCTAGGGTTACTTCACAGGATACAATACGTGCTCGATAAAATTGAAATCTGGATACCATGGGGGCCTATCCGGTTGATTATTCCACTCTTATGCTACAAATGTGTCGATTAGTTTATCTCGGTGGGAGCAGACGTTATAATTTATTAGGCTGAAGCCAGGACCATTTATACCAGCACATGGTAACACGAAGGGTCTAAGGATGCAGTCTCTTTATAGCGTAGCATTACTGGTACCATTCCGTAGGATATAAAGTTGGCACATCTTCCACTTATATTTATATCACAGCCATGAGTGCCATGTTGCCGTATGAAAATGGAGATCGATATGGTTTAATGTTCTCTCCAAATGAATAAACGATTATCTGGCTACAGGGTAAAGAGCGAATCGTCTGCAAATAGATATTCCTTTACATATCGTTGAGTCCAACAGGTGTGTTTATAACACACTGTAGGTAAGCTGTTTTGTGGCTTGTTGTAAAGGTTCACTTAGCGTCTGGTATACAGCCGGCCTTGTAAACTCCGTTTCTAGCTCTCTATAGATTTATGTGGCATCCAACTGCGGCTGCGTACGTCAGAATCAGTATCGACAGAGAGCAGTCACCTGTTTGGTTGTAGATGATTGTTTGCCCTGTCTATTAACAACACTTTGAAGCACTTGTATCCAATTCACAATAGTCTGCTGTGAGTGGTCAGATATCAGTTGACTTGTAATTTTCCATATGAGTAAAATATCTAGATTTCTTCTTTGAGGTCTTTTCATTTTTCAAAAAACAAAACAAAACAAAAACACTGTGACATTTTTGAAAGGTTGTGCTATATTTCACTTAATGTTTGTGGTGACCTTATTTCAAATTGAAGTGAAATGTCATGATCTGCAAAGATGTAAAGCCATATCTGTTAAATGTTTATTTTTAAGCATATATTCTGAATGACCAGTCATTTTGCATTTCAGATTACATGCCTGATCATCAGATTCCTGATTTTCATTACAATGGACTGGAGCTGGAATATTCAGCCTGAAGGATATCCCATGTGACACATAGACTTAAATTCCAGGTTAGAAACCTCTAGGATTCAGGTATAGCCGTCCATAATTTAGAACTACAGATTAGAAGCAAGGCAGGCAGCAACCACTATCCGCTACCACAAGGGCTTTGGCGAGTTTTTAAACCGAATAACGGGAATTGCTACTTCTTTTATAGCGCATCCAGAGCTAAAAATATGGCTCGTGCTCAGTGGTATCATGGCTCGAACCTTAGACCCTTCGATCCGTAGTATGGCACGCTAACCACTAGGCCATGCCCAACTTAGGGAAGTAAATGATACTATGGTATAAACATTATTTTTTGTTGTTAAATATATAATACTATTTAATTGTTTTGTGTAGTGTATCTTTCACAACAAGATATATTTTAAACAACTTTGATACTGTGATGTAGAACTGTCTGTGTATTAAGTATGATTGTTATTTTACAAAAGTATATTTACAAAAATTGTATCATTTAATGAATTTCAGCGATGAATTGATAATTACATATAGGTACTAAAATACTTGCTAATATTCCAGGTGATCTTAATTACAGATTTACAATATGAATTATAAGATACCAGTAAGAACCCTTAATGTTTACCTTTGGGTCACTGATTCTCCCCAGGTTCACATTAATCACATATCTCCAAACTTGAACACCAAGAAAGACAGTATCCAATCTGCATTCGGACTTTCCTTCAGAAAATTGGGACAAGATTTTCAAACTGTTTTTAATGCTTATCGGCAGTGTCGTGATCAACGGCATCGTTTTCATTATATTCTTTAAAAAACGGTCACTTCGAACCTTTTCAAATCCTTTTGTCCTAAACTTGTCACTGATTCACCTTCTCCAAGCTGTCATGATCATACCTTATATCCTCGTATCAGAAATATTTGGTAAATGGCTTTTTGGCCACATTTGGTGCCAAGTCAGTGGAATGTTCCTCCTCTGTTTCAATATGGAGATTATGTTTTCTTTAGTGCTTATCGCCGTGGACAGAGATTTTGCCGTAACCAGCTCCCTTCACTAGTCCATAACTATGACGAAACGAAAAACAAGATTTTTGATCGTTGGGACATGGTTTCTTGCCTTTATCATCTGCCTTCCACCCATTTTCGGGATTTGAAAGATTCGGTATCAAGAATCCTGGCATGCATGTGCACCAATGTGGACTTCAAAAGACTTCTGTACCATTGCATATTCCTTCCTACTACTGATAGCAGGTTTTGTGGTGCCCCTAGTGAAACTGAACTGCAGCTACTGTTCTAGATACTGGCGCCAGTTTGACAAAAGTTCAAATCACCAACAAGTAAAAAAAAAAAAAAAAAAAACATGCTTTTCACCTTCTGAAATGTAAGCCATACAATCAAACTATTGGTACTGAGTGGAAAGCCATTAAAACTGGAATGCGAGAGTTGGATGCCATATCATTTTTCTTCCTTAGTCATTCTTTTTCCAATGAGTTCCTCCATAATCAACCCATAGCTTTATATCTTTCGCAACAGAACAACGCTAGCTTACGCTAAACAGTTCTTACACTGTAGAAATTCAAATATATGCAAACATTCTAATAAGAGAAGACCCTTTAAAAGCAATGCTTTTGTTTTATTGAAAGCATTACTATTGTATCTTCAACCTGCTGAAATAAGCATCATGTTGTTAGTACCGCTCTACCAACTTTAACTCAAAGAAAATGTCAAAGCGTTGAACAAACTGATTGTTCTTATCAAAGTGTCAATTGTACTCCAACTTTTGGGTATGGTTACTTTAGCCATATCAACTTTTCAGCGTGAACAACATCAAAGGTTTATTTCCAAATAATTACTATTGATTTTCAACATCATCACCTGAAAACGTTTTCAACTTCTTTTTGCAACATCGATCCATTCTGTTGATTGTATAGTGGAAAGCTTTAGCATGCTAGGTAGAGCAAGGTATTTCAAAAGAAGCACGTGTGTAGCAGTCTTCACGAGCGACATCAGAACAAGAAAACTGACCGAACCAATGAAAGCCAGCGTCCTCTCATTATAACTGGAGGAACACGAGATGTTGACGATTTCTTTATGTATATTTAAACCTAGTAACTCTAGGCATAACTCTCTACGGCCGTGTCCAACGAAGGTTCTTTCACGTCCTCGTTCTCGGCAGACTCTCAACATGTTATTACAACTGTATTTATTAGTAGAAATCGTGAAACAAAATCAGCTAATCAGCCAGTACTCTCATTGTGACTTATCCAAATGTGTCCGAAGATGCTGTAAATACGAACGGCAAAAACAATGCATTTTATTTTATTTACAACCAAGAAAGAGTTAGGAGAGAAAATAAATCCGTAATAGTCCGTTCAGTTTTGCATATAAATCACGTTTATAGTTAGTGTTTTATATTCAATGTAATTTATCTATCGAACTGTTCACGAACTTATACACTTATAGGGCGCTCGATTCTCACTCTGCAGGTCGTGGGATCGAGACCCGTCACCAAACATGCTTGCCCTTTCAGCCGTGGGAGTGTTATAATGTGAAGGGCTATACTCCTATATGTTGGTAAATAGTAGCCCAAGAGTAGGAGGTAGATGATGTTCATTATCTGCCTTCCTTCTAATCTATCACTTCAAAATTATTATGTCGTCAAGAAACTAATGTCGCATTTTGGAACACTTTCATTAACCACCCCCAAAAAAACGTACATCGCGTATAATAGTTAAACGAACCGCTTAAATGTCACGATAGTGTAGCCTATATAATGAGTAAAGTTTAGTATACTCTAATCCCTTATAGTGATGGCACACGACGAGACACACATTCGACACGTAATGATTTTTGGATACAAGAAAGGAAACGACCGCCTCTGTAGCCACAAAGAATATCAAAGAAGTTTATGGAACTGTTTTGAACGATCGTAAGTGTCAACGATGGTTCAGGAAATTTCGTTCAGGTGACTTTAGCCTTAAAAACTGTGATGGTAGGGGCCGACATGTTAGAATTGATATTGATGCTCTGAAGACGCTTGTTGAGTCTAACCCAAGGCAACACACGCGTGAAATGGCCCTGAAATTGCATGTCTCTCATGAAACAATACGTAAACATCTAAGGAATATGGGAAAACTCCATAAAGAAGATGTTTGGGTGCCTCACGAACTCTCCAATGATAATCGTTTCCAACGTATGAGCGTTGCTTTGCATTTGGTGGGATATGAAAGGAGTAATTCATTTCGAACTCTTCAATCCACAGCGAACTGTCAACAGAGATCT
>NW_013666423.1:305288-310974 GCF_000517525.1 Limulus polyphemus
CTACGTGTTTAATAAAATTTCATAATCTACAGTATACCCTACGTGTTTAATAAAATTACATAATCTACAGTATACCCTACGTGTTTAATAAAATTACATAATCTACAGTATACCCTACTTGTTTAAGAAAACCACATAATCTACAGTATACCCTACTTGTTTAACAAAACCACATAATCTACGGTATACCACTACTTGTTTAAGAAAACCACATAATCTACAGTATACCCTACTTGTTTAAGAAAACCACATAATCTACAGTATACCCTACTTGTTTAACAAAACCACATAATCTACAGTATACCCTACATGTTTAACAAAACTACAGCATACCCTACTTGTTTAACAAAACTACATAATCTACAGTATACCCTACGTGTTTAATAAAATTACATAATCTACAGTGTACCCTACGTGTTTAATAAAATTACATAATCTATGGTATACCCTACTTGTTCAACAAAACCACATAATCTACAGTATATCCTACTTGTTTAACAGAACTATATAACCTGTAGTATACTATACTTTTTTATAGCAAAACTTCATAACCCACAGTATGATATGTACATTTTTTATATTAACAATCACCTATTCCGCTTTATAAATGTAACGGTAATTTTAAGCAGATGTCAAAAGCAATTATGTACGGATTTATGAAAAGCGTTTTCACGTGGGAGCAAAAAAGAGCGATTCTTTAGGTGGATACAGTTAAAACTGGGAATCATGCTAAGATATAGGATTAAAGTCCTTTTAAACTGTTTGTCATTACGACTTATGTTAGTAGAAGTTGCTGATATAATAATAATTAGTAGACTATATGTTTTGTAATTACTTTCCTGGTTACTAGTATATTCTCTATTCAGCATATGTATGTAGTTTCGATGCTGTTGCTGAAATTCTAAGAAATGTTTTAACGTTTCTAGTGTATGTTTAATGTTTTTAAGCATTTTTTCTACTACAGGCTTATTATTGATTGATGACATTGTGTATTTTTTAAGTTAGTTAGAGTTGTTCTTGCTTTAAATAAGTGATATCCTTTTGATCAAAATACTGTAGTGAATATTATTAGCCGCCTTGTAACTATGTGCAGTTTAACTAATTTGGAATGATTGTGAATAAATACTTAGTATCTTTTTGATTATATACAAGGAAACAGAAACAAAACTGAAGGGAATTTTTGGCTGTTAATATGATGCTTCTCTAGAGTCAAAACTTAAAACGCTGCAATCTGGGATTCATCTTCCAGCATTTGACAGAGTACATGTAGCCCATAGTATAATTTTGCGCTAAAACACCAGCTGCTGAGTCAAGAAAAAGAAGTAAGAGAGGGAGAGAGAGAAAGTGGATATCGCCATCTACCGGATAATTATTTATTGAAATAGTTTGTTAAACAGAATATTTGTGTGCGGCAAGTAGGTTTTAGGGTCATGACACCTCTCTTTTTTTATAGCTCGTATTGTTGTGTTAAGCTTATAATGGATAAACTTGGACCTGTAAACTGAACAGTGGATTGGGCTGTAATTTAAGCAATGTTTTCACAGTATAATTATTTTAGCGAGATTTTAGGAGAGAAGCAATGTTCAGAAACAAAACCCAAACCAAACTTGGTTTGTAAGTCATATTTTAGTAAACCAAAGCAATTTCAATTTTCTAAAGTATTGAATAGAAGCCAAAATAAGTCTGTCCATATTCGATTAGGTGTGACTCGAATAATTCAAAGCCCTCTATCTTACCACGATCCATTTACGTTAATGTAGCAATTGGTTTGATTCTTGAATTTCACGCACACGAATAAACCTGTCAACGTTCGATTAGGTGTAGCTCGAATAATTCAGAGCCCTCTATCTTACCACGATCCATTTATGTTAATGTAGCGATTGGCTTGTTTCTTGAATTTCGTGTAAAGCTACTTGAATGACATCGGCGCTACCTGTCCCCAATTTTGAAGGGACTAGAGGAAAGGAGTCTAGTCAACACTACTCACTGCAAACTATTGGGCTACTTTTTACCAAAGAGTTATACGTCGAGTGCCCTACAACCAGGCCATGCTAAGCTTGAAGTGGTTTGAGGTAGGCGGACTATATCAAATGAATTATTTGGGTTAGGTCAGATGGACCATCTGGTAGGCGAACTATATCGACTGGATTATTTGGGTTAGGTCAGATGGGCCATCTGGTAGGCGCACTATATCGACTAAATGATCTGGGTTAGGTCAGATGGACCATCTGGTAGGCGGACTATATCGACTGGATTATTTGGGTTAGGTCAGATGGGCCATCTGGTAGGCGCACTATATCGACTAAATGATCTGGGTTAGGTCAGATGGACCATCTGGTAGGCGGACTATATCGACTGGATTATTTGGGTTAGGTCAGATGAGCCATCTGGTAGGCGGATTATATTGACTGAATTATTTGGGTTAGGTCAAATGGACTATCTGGTAGGCGCACTATATCGACTAAATTATTTGGGTTAGGTCAGATGGACCATCTGGTAGGCGGACTATATCGACTGGATTATTTGGGTTAGGTCAGATGGACCATCTGGTAGGCGGACTATATCGACTGAATTATTTGGGTTAGGTCAGATGGACCATTTCTTCTTGCCTACAAGTTGGCAACTGAACTTATTTACTCGAAGGGAAGACATCACAATAAATTAAAAACAAATAATTTGTTTAGTCTTGAAGTAATTTATTATGCTGGAAAATAATCGATGTGTTTTGACAGTTCTTAGAATTATGAAATGCATAGGTGTGTGTGTGTGTTTTAATTCTACCCACTTACTTTAATGTTGTTGTTGTTGTTGCTGTTGCAAAGTTACATTATGGGCTATCTATGCTCTATCTACTGCAGGGAATCGAACCTCGAATTTTCACGTTGTAAGTCTTTAAATTTACCGTTGATTCACTGGGAGCCAATACCTAATTTGACCAAAATATTCAAATAACCTTGAAATAACAGCAAATGGGACAAAAACTTGAAAAATGTTGCAAGTAGTCATTAATTCTTTAAACGTTTTTATTTGTTGTAACAGTATTGAAGATTTCTTGGGATCTTTCATATGAAAATGTGCGTCTCACATATCGAGACGAATAAAACAAACAAAAGATGCGAAATAGTTTAAGTTATTTAGGATCAGTGGTCATCGACCTCTGTAGGGTAATAATGAAAAACGCAGCCAGTAAATATACCTTGAAATTACTGATAATGATTATCTCAAGATCCAGAAGAAGATCATTTAACCGAAACAGTGATTATAAAATAATTTTTCCTCTTTTAGTTCTTGTAATCCTTTCCTGTTTACAGATATTACTATTTTGTAGCTACATTTCCTTATTATTTATTCCGAGATAATCCAAGCGGCCGACTGAGCTATGTTGCAACGTTTATGAATTGAATGACTTATTCAGCAAACACAGCGAATAATGTATGAGAAGTAGATTAACACACAGAATTTGTGTAAAAATAGTTATCACCAGTGTAACTGATAAAAGGAAATGTGTGGCTGGACTTATATATATATATATGTACCGAATTTTATTTCAGCTCTAGCTAAATGTTTACAAGTGACAATATATTACTGTGCGCTATTTAATATTGGGGTTAACACAAACACTACGAGGATAAGTATTATCAATGAATCAATATTTCAATAGGAAATTATGAATATATGTACTTGGGCTTGTTAATCTAGTTCAATTATTTGTTGGACAGAATATTTTAATAGAATAAGGAGGGTCGAAAATGTTGATATACAGACGATTGATATTAAGACCACGCTAGTTTTACTTTCTGACTTACTGAATACACACAGGCCTGTGAATTTAAACTTCATAAAAGTTGTTTTGGTTTTAATAACAGATTTTCCACAATTCAGCTTCTCAGATTTCGAAAATAATATTCTTTTTTTTTTATCACGGAAGGATTTTTTTACAAATCGAGAAGAAAACATTCTTACTTGGATCAAATTATTATTTAATTTACCACAATGAACATTTTTTATTGTTACGTTTGTTAACAAAAATACAAACAAACTGAAGAAAAGGAAAAAACATCGATGTCAAACGAATATGCATTCTCATTCACCCTAATTTTTTTGTGTGAACTCTACGTCTTTTAGTCTCAAAACTACGTGTTGTGGTCTTTCTTTTATGTAATGCGTCTGGAGCATCTCGTTTCAATGACCAGCAGTAATCAGTCATCATGCTGATGTTCCAACGTCCCTGATACCTCCTCTCCCTTTTCTTGATGTCTTGATGAAAACTTTCCCCTTGTTCTTCGCTGACGGCACTGAGATTTTCAGGAAAATAGCCAATATGTGAGTGTAAGAAATGAACTTTCAAGCTCATATTACAACCCAACAACTTGAATCTATCGGGCATGTTATTGACAATATTTTCGTAAATTGGGTCCTTATTGTTTCCTAAAAATTTGTCAATAACATCTTTAAAGGCAATCCACGCTTCTTTTTCAACTTTCTTCATTGTCCTTTCGAACTGTTCATCCGAAGTCAATTTCCTACTCTGAGGCCCAACAAAAATTCCTTCACAAAGTATCGCTTCTGAAAGAGCTGGGAAAACCTGATCTACATTGTAATATAACAACTCCTATAAATAAAATATCCAAAGTTAGAATCTTAAAGGAAGTTATTCGAGATAAAAAAAAAAAGATTAGTGTCTTCGATGGGGTTATAACATTACAAATTGCATCTAGGACTAACGAAATATTTAAATCCTATATACTGGGATTACATAGCCATTGTTAATTGGCAAAAAAACCTAGTCAGCTAAATACAATAAAAAAAAAGAAACTTGCGTCTCTAACCAACAAACGAAAAGTGATTTCATGTGGCCCAATGTTTAAATCAAATGTCTTACCTAATTCTGTTGATATTATATCAAGACACCATTTATCAGAAACCCAACTACATGTATTGAGTCTGATTTGGAATTTTGCTGTTTCTCAGAACAAAGTGAACTCTGAAGAAATTGTTACAGCAGCAGGCGTTCGTAACTTAGATGACACTACTCAACGTAGTATTAGATTAGGAATACATAATATATTGAAAAGTAGTCATAATGCAAACAATAACTTAAACTGAACATGATGCTCTGAAACCTATACAAGAAAATGAATATCTATCTATTCGTAACAAAAGCAGGCAAAAGAGGAATATTGTTATTCTTGAAAAAAAAAATAGAAATGAAGATACACATAAGTGACTGTTTGATGGTACGTACATAAAGTTAAAAAGTGACCCTACAACAAGAATCAAACAAGAAATAAAACTAAAACAAAGAAAATTAAATGTTTGTTTACAGAAGATATTCAAAAGACAATAACTTTCATTATTCTCTCCCCAAGACTTTATTGTATGCTTAAATTGCATGAAGAAGGGATACCTTTTAGACCCGTCATTGCATGCAATGACGGTCCAACTTACTTCATAGCCAAATACTTAACTGAAAGACTGTCATTTCTGCAAAATTCAAACAAGTACAATGTAAAAAATTCCAAGGACTTTGTTTCAAAGATGAAGAAATATCAATGTCAAAGACAAGTACATCTTATCATTTAGTATAAAAAGTTTGTTCTCGAAAGTTCTAATAATGGGCTCTCTAGACGTTTTATCCATAAAACTTGAGATATATATACAGAGTGGGCCAAAAGTAGGGTTACAG
>NW_013666423.1:311935-336433 GCF_000517525.1 Limulus polyphemus
ACCCTGTATATATACCTCAAACTGAAAAGAGGAAATCATTATATTGTGAAAATCACGTCTCAAAAATTCCTACTTCTACCTTAACAAGGAACATTTTCAACAGAATTAAGGACTCAGCATGGGAAGTCTTCTATTATCTCTTCTTTGCAACTTGGATGACTTGGAAACAAACTGTTCAACAAAGTAGAACAAAAAACACAATTTACGTGGCTGACACTTTCTATGTTATACCCAAAGATGACTCTTGTTAAAGAAATTTCATGACATAGTAAGTTCCATTGATTCTTCTACACAGTTCACTCACGAAGCTGAAAGTGCCGATAACATTGCTTTTCTAGATGTTTTAATCACAATAAATTCTGATGACACAATATGAATAGAGGTTTACCGAAATTTAACCAGTGTTAGTCTATTCTCCCCACAAAAGATCAAAGCATGCTTACATTTAAAAATGGGTATTTACAAAACATTAATTTGGTGAATGCTGAAAATCTGCTCAGACCAACAAGGAATTAACTACTTTAAAATGTCGCTGTATCACGAAACTTTGATACCAGTATAATTAACGTTTTTTTTCTACAAAGTCATAAAAGAGTTTTATAAACAAATCTAAGAAAACAATATAGAAAAAACAAAATTAATTACAACCATGTGTTTACCATATTATCCAGAAATCTTAAACAAAATAAATACATTATTGAACAACAACCAAATCAAATCATTTTCAAGCCATATGGGAAACGTTCAAGTAAAATAAGTAAAGGAAGAGACATCATCAACAATTTCTTAAAACAAGAAACGTATTCGATCCAATGCTCATGCAACAAAATATATATATAGGTGAAATTAAACAGTACCTGAGTGTAAGAATAAATGAACAAAGTATACATAGGTGAAATTAAACAGTACCTGAGTGTAAGAATAAAAGAATAAAGTATACATATATGAAATTAAACGGTATCTGAGTGTAAGAATAAATGAATAAAGTATACATAGGTGAAATTAAACGGTACCCGAGTGTAAGAATAAAAGAACAAAGTATACATAGGTGAAATTAAACGGTACCCGAGTGTAAGAATAAAAGAACAAAGTATACATAGGTGAAATTAAACGGTATCTGAGTGTAAGAATAAATGAACAAAGTTTACATAGGTGAAATTAAACGGTATCTGACTGTAAGAATAAAAGAACAAAGTAAACATAGGTGACATTAAACGGTATCTGAGTGTAAGAATAAATGAACAAAGTATACATAGGTGAAATTAAACGGTATCTGACTGTAAGAATAAAAGAACAAAGTATACATAGGTGAAAATAAACGGTATCTGAGTGTAAGAATAAAAGAACAAAGTAAACATAGATGACATTAAACGGTATCTGAGTGTAAGAATAAATGAACAAAGTATAAATAGGTGAAATTAAACTGTATCTGAGTGTAAGAATAAAAGAACAAAGTTTACATAGGTCAAAACCGGTCGTTGAACGTAAGAATAAAATAATATTAAGACCATTGTCGCAATTTGGAAAGAGAAAAATCAGTCATCGCCCCTCATGTATCCCAAAATGATCACAGACTTAAATTCATAAAAATAAAACTCGTCGCACAACCAAAATATTTTCAACAAAGGAATAATAGAGAAACTATTGAAATACATAAAAATGCAGACACCCTCATAAACAATGATATAGACTTTCAATACATAAATACATAAAAATGTAGACAACCTCATAAACAATGATATTGACTTTCAATACATAAAAATGTAGACAACCTCATAAACAATGATATAGACTTTCAATACATAAAAATGTAGACAACCTCATAAACAATGATATAGACTTTCAATACATAAAAATTAGACAACCTCACAAACAATGATATATATACACTTTCAATACGTAAATACATAAAAACGTAGACAACCTCATAAACAATCATACAGACTTTCAATACATAAAAATGTAGACAACCCCACAAACAATGATATAGACTTTCAATACATAAAAATGTAGACAACCTCATGAACAATGATATAGACTTTCAATACATAAAAATGTAGACAACCCCATAAACAATGATATAGACTTTCAACTGAATCTATTTTGGAAAAACATTCTTCAACGAAAATACAACATGACGAAAACGAACCGGAGAAGTAATACTTGTAGATGTCGCTGTTGTCACATAATATACCCTTGAAAATACGTCGATACAAGTTGGATAATTAGCTGTATATTTTTGAAAATTGATTTTATCTAATTTCAGTTTTTACTTGATTTGTTATTTAAAAAGCTGCTAATTTTAAAATCATTCGTAAATAGCAAAAAGTACTTCATAACTTAATTGATAACATAAACAGTTGTTTAGTTATTTACCTTCACTTGTCGTTTCGGTTCATTACTCTTTCGATCATAGTTTAAATTTTTTTAACCTTATCAATAGTTTTTACTACTGTAGAAATCGTTTTACTATTTGATTACAAAGTAAAACATCCAACCATAAAGCTCTCTGCCACGATCGACAAGTTACCATTATTTGATGTACTAATTGCTGTCAAAAGCAACTTAAACTACCACCCAGTGTTTGTGTGTTCTATAACTATATTTACACTTATAATTACACTCTGTTATTTCTTTAATGTTATTTTCATTAACAGAATTGGTTAGAACGTCTGATATATATGCTTTTATTATGATATTTTTATCTAGAGATTATTTTAAATTTTTATTTTAGTATAAGCTGGCCGAACCTCGTGAGGTATTACTGGGTTATGGCCGAAAATATCGTTAACAGTGAGATTACCAAACTGATGAAACAAAGTGTCCTAATCTTTATAAGTAAGAACTTAAAAAAATATATCTAATTAGCTATAATCATTAACAGGTCGATTTCTATTTTTGATCTAAGGAGATTTCTTACTCTGATCAGAAGTTAATATTAATAATGTTATACGAATTATACCAGGTCAACTGAACAGAATCCACAAGATTTGCAGTAAAACCATGCCAGTCAGAACCGACGCATGCTACTACATTAAAATGGTTTATTACACGAACAACCAAAATAAACTACACATAGATTCTATCTCAGTTATGAACGGTGAAGAGACTTCCTCAACCACTGAGATTCTCCTGTACCCTGCTATAGAATGTAACACGTATCTACTGGATAATGAAGTCTCACTATTTAAACATATAGCTGTAGAACCAACTATACAAAACCTGACAAGTTTTCACTTCCAACAGTTGGAGGCTTTAACGACAGCACATCCATGCACATTCATTAACGTTGACATTTCGCATGCTGAAACGTCTCTACCACTAACACTATCAGAACTATTATTTGTAAAAATTCCACACAAAAAATATTTCACTTCTCACTGGTACATCGAACATACAAACTGGACACAGGAAATCTGTTACACGTGGATATTATGACACCTCCACATTGACTTTTTGTCATATACAGACAAGACTTTTCAAATAAAGACAGATTCCTACACAGACCACACAATGTTGCAACTAAACACATTGACACTAACAGTTCTCCAAAAATGCAGTTTCCTCTACACACAATGATATAAGCAAACTTTTAACACTTTCTAACGCCAAGTATTTTCCACAGATTACGTCATTATTACACACTTCATTTGTCAATAAAACTGGCAAACCTTCACTTGAATAAACACTAAAAATTCATGACGAAGATATAAAAAGAAAAAAATACATTTAATTAGCTCATCTTGTATATTTATGACTGGCTTACGAACCGTCTCAAATCAATTATTGTTCACTTAAGATACTCCAGAAGACAAGAAAACTCTTAATAGATGACGGCGTTTATATAAGCTAATCCATACAAAAAACAAGTGATTTCCTAAAGACTGTGAACTGAGTGACTATTGTAACTTATGGGTCAAAGCAAATAAGTTTGTGTATAACAATATGTCAACCCCACCGTATATGTTATATTCTGTATCGACGAGGCCTTTCGTCCAATACCAGGGCTCATAATATGAAAAATGTTGTTTAGAAGATAATTTCTATATTACGTGGAGCTACATAGATAGACAGACAACTACATGTTATGTTAACTGAGCTACAAAGATAGACAGACAACTACATAATATGTTAACTGAGCAACATAGATAGACAGACAACTATATGTTATGTTAACTGAGCTACATAGATAGACAGACAACTACATGTTATGTTAACTGAGCTACAAAGATAGACAGACAACTACATAATATGTTAACTGAGCTACAAAGATAGACAGACAACTACATAATATGTTAACTGAGCAACATAGATAGACAGACAACTATATGTTATGTTAACTGAGCTACAAAGATAGACAGAAAACTATATGTTATGTTAACTGAGCTACCTAGATAGACAGACAACTACATAATATGTTAACTGAGCTACAAAGATAGACAGACAGCTACATAATATGTTAACTGAGTACATAGATAGACAGACAACTATATGTTATGTTAACTGAGCTACAAAGATAGACAGAAAACTACATGTTATGTTAACTGAGCTACCTAGATAGACAGAAAACTACATGATATGTTAACTGAGCTACCTAGACAGACAGATAACTACGTGATATGTTTACTAAGCTACCTAGACAGACTAACAGCCACAACTAAACATTTTTCAGTTTCTATATCCCTGAAAACTTTCTCACGTTTCGAAACCTACAACTTTTAAAACTGGAAATGCGAAGATTTTTCCTTTAAAAAGTCAAAAATTAACTTAAACAATGGCTGGTGACTTTAAGCAGATATTTGCTCTCTTAGCTATATTTATTTTCACTTTTTTCGATCAATTTCTCTCTAAAAAATTTCTGATTATATGAACATTTACTCACGTTCATGTATTTCTGCTATAAACATTATTCGTATGCTAGTCATTTTATGAATATTTGTCTGCTAAAGCATCCCAGAATTATTTATTTCGTAGTCTTGCGACACTGTGAGCTGAAGGTGGCCTAATGGTTAGCGTGTCGGGTTGCGGGTCCAAGATCCAAGGTCTGAGTCGCAATATGCCGCTGGACAACCTTCGAACTTTCAGCCGTAGGAGCGTTATAACTATAACAGCCAATCTCGCAACGTGGTTAATATCAGCCGCGTAGGTGTCGGGTGCTAATATCTGATTGTCCTATCTTACAGCAGTTCTAAATTAGGGAAGGCTGTGGCTGAATTCTATGCTCTCTGGCTTGGCCGTTTAGACTATGCGTACTGTTCAAGTTGAAATTACCAAATATGTACAACAACGTACATTCACTCATTTGATGACATAGCATTAATAATATTGTTAAACGGTATGGCATGGCCAGGTGGTTAGGGTGCTCGACCTTTCAGCCGTGGGGGCGTTATAATGTGATGGTCATTCCCACTATTGGTTGGTAAAAGAGTAGCCCAAGATCTAGCGGTGGGTGGTGACGACTAGCTGCCTTCCCTCTAGTCTTTCACTGCTAAATTAGGGGCAGATAGCCCTCGTGTAGCTTTGCGCAAAATACGAAACAAACAAAAATATTGTTAACTACTCAACTACTGTCCTCTTCTTTTATTTGGATGTATTTCATTTACATACCTACTTCTTGGGATTGTGTATATCGTAAAGCTCTCGAAGAACGCTAGTAGTTGAAACATTAAGTTTTAATGTAAATATAGGTGATGTTTTTTGTTTTAATATTGCTTCAACACTCCTTGAGCGGCCATGTGGTTTGCTTACTGATGACTGTCGAACCTAGTTCCCGGGTTTCGCCTCCCCCCCCCCCCGTTACCACTAGAAAAAACAAATCGTGCTCCTCACCAAGGAGCCGTGAATGTGTTACAAGAGAAACGGTCAAATCCTATTATTCCAGTGACTCTCAAAATTTTATACGTGGAGCTAATTTCGGTGGTAAGAAAAATAAATTAAAATTATCGTAAAAGTATACAATTTGTAATAAGAACAAATTGAGCTTCACGTGTACATATGCACATTAATCTCCCCGCTTTTAAAGTTTCTCTCCGCCTACACAGACTCGACAGTATTTTCTTCCTTCAAACTGACAAACGTCGCACCAAATATTCTTCGATTGTGCCAGAAGAAATAATCACATCCTTCCCCAAAAATGTACAAGTGTTAAAAACATTAATTTTTGCTACTAGCTTTTTTCGTGTTTTTGTTGTTGTTTTTTTTTTTCTAATTAGGCCTTGGTTTGTAGTTTTAAAAGGTTTAAACAAAGAGTGGTACGTGAGCATGAAAAGTTTGAGAACCACAGAACTATTCGATTAGAATAGCCTACGAGTTGGCGGTGAGTGGTTCTTAAATAGCTGCCTTGCTTCTAGTCCAATATTTCAAAATTAGGGAGAGCTAGCGCTGATGACGTTTGAATAGCTTTGCACGAAATTCAACAAACATAACAACACTTTTTGAAATAGATTAAGGAAGAGGAGAAAAACGGTTTGTTTAAGGCGAAGAGACAACAACTTTAAAACAAACTCTCGGATAGTACCTAGGTCAGCGACCTTATTGTATGTTCTCCAGGCACGTTCCCCTAGACTGTAGCCAAACGACCCACCAACAGTGACAGAAAACAAAACAACAACACCGCTGCGACTTCTAAGAAGAGACCCGACCTCGCCTCCGACGTTGGAGTTCCCTCCTACAGACGATGAAGACCGGCAATGAGAAAACAGAAAATCAAAAACAAAACACAAGCTATAACACATGTAAGTCTGGCGCAGGTGACCCTGACAATGTACTAAAAAAAGATCTTAGACAACTTATGTATTTAGCTAGAGTAGAACTAGAAAATAAGACGCAGCAAACACCCAAAAAAACTGATACGGGTAGAACAAACAAAAAAAGAAAAATGTCAAAATCACCCCAGGTTGATAAAGTAACTGATGGTAGCGATGCTGAGGCTCATACTGTCAACCCAGGAAATAAATGTAAATGTAGAAAAATTAAACAAAACCTTGGAAGTTGAACAAACACCTAACACCACAAACGACAACAACATACAAACACCACAGGACGATAAAGAGGGCTTTACCTTTGTTAAGACAAAAAAAAAAAAGTAGAAAAACAAACACAAAGTTCAACAAATAAGGAACAACAACACAAGACAGAAAAGCAAACACCAACATATGCAACCATACTACAAGGTATTCCCGGCCATTACAATCAACCCCAGTTAGCGATGGAAATACAGAGGTGCAAACCGAAGGTAAAAATAGCTAGCATTAAACGACTATCCAGGGGCGGTGTTCTTGTTCGTGGTCAAGAACCTGCAGACCTGAATAGACTTCTTCAGACATGGCCTACGGATGCATTTGACACAAACACAATTACTATACAACTTCCGGGAGCAAGGACACAACCCAGATCATTTGTGGTCAGGGGAGTACACTATTCCATAAACACGGAAGACATTCAAGATACGCTTGAAAAACAAGAAATACAAGTCACTAAAGTAGAAAGAATAATCTCAAACATAACAAAAAAACCAACAAACCTAGTTAAAGTTTACACAGACAACACCCAGGATATCACACAATACATTAACAATGGCATCATCATGTGGTACCAAAGATATAGAGTAGAGCAAACAAAGACACCAGCTATAGTGGTAACTCAATGCTACCACTGCCAAAGATTTGGACATGTAGCAGCGGCTTGCTAAGCAACTCCACGATGTGTTGGCTGTGGAGAAGACCACCACATTACAAAATGTCCAAAACAACATCCAGAACCGAAATACTGTAACTGTGGAGAACACCACACCGCCAACTATAAAGGCTGTCAAAAATACAAAAACATTAAATCCAGAATCTATGAAATTAAAAACCCAAATGCACAAAAACAAGAACAGTCACAACCAACACAAATAGTACAGAAAAAGACATTGCAACCAACACCACAAGCGCAAAAAACAACATACGCCGCTGCAGTCACCAACACAGCAACGAAACAGAGAAAGTAACATTGAAACACACACCCACACTACCCCAGAAAGCACCACAATAACACAAGATAAGACAAAAACAAAACCAAATGAAACCAATGATGACATAACAATGACGAATATCCTAAAAACCAAAGCCACGGAATTTATGACCGAAATGAATAACCCATCCAGAACTGACATCTTAATGAAAATAATATTCAACAAAATCAAAACATATATTCCGATAATGCTAATGACATTAATAAGTTAAATTCACGGTGGCACATATCAAAATCCAAGGTGTGCTTACTTCCAAGAAACACGAGAGTGAAGATTTAACAAATACCACAAAACCAGATATACTAATAATTAGTGAAACCCTGTTATATACTTTAAACAGGTTTAAAATCAAAGGTTACTCAACTATCAGAAATGATAGAACAAATAGTAGAGACCTCAACAGAGGTATTCTTATATTATATAAATCAAACCTGATAGTTTCAAAAGTGGATATAACATCCACAAATGAATGCATAGCCATAGACGTCATCACGGAAAACACCACAAAAGTTACGGTAGCAGACATCTACTGCTCACCGAGTAAAGCTATTGACATAAAATTGTTGAGTTTCAAAAGTGGATATAACATCCACAAATGAATGCATAGCCATAGACGTCATCACGGAAAACACCACAAAAATTACGGTAGCAGACATCTACTGCTCACCGAGTAAAGCTATTGACATAAAATTGTTGAGTGACCTGCATAGCCATAACAAAAATATAATAATAGCAGGAGTTTTGAACTGTAAGCATAAAATATTTAATTGTAAATTAACTAATGCAAATGGAATATTATTATCTGATTATGTAACTAATACTAACACAATCCTACTAAATGATGCCACCCCGACACATATATCAGACGTATATGGCACCAGATATCCTGGGTCTATGCTTATGTTCGTTTAATATGAGTCGAACATTCGAACAATTTCAAGTAGGAAAAGACATTGATAGCGACCATCTACCTGTCTGGTGTATCTTCAATCTCACCCCCCCCCCCCCACCAAACTAATAACTCAATAGAAACTGAAAAATTTAATTACAAGAAAGCAAATTGGACTCAATATCAAAAACTCATAGACAATATGCTTCCAACAATAAAAGTATGTGAAGCCGCGGAAGCATCCGAAATAGATGCATACTGTCTTACAATCACCGAGTATCTACAAACAGCAGCTAAACAGACAATACCCAAACTCAAACTACCAAAAACAACACAAACATGGAACCTCATACACAAATCATAGACATGATAAAAGAAAGAAGAAATCTACGCAGACAATTCATGCAAACCAGGGATCCAACAGTTAAAACACAAATAAACACAATACGAAATAAAATACGTAACGAAGTCCGACAATTAAAGCAAGATAGCAGGGACAATTTTTGCTCCCAACTAAATGATAAAACTGACCCAAAACAATTCTGGAACCATCTAAAAATATTCACCAATGCAGTAAACAATAATAGTAATTACCCACCCCTAGAAACACAAAATAAGACAGCATACACTAACAAAGAAAAAGCCAAAATATTCAAAGAACACCTACAAAACACATTTAAAACACACACAATGAACCGGACATGAATGAACATTTTTACAACAAAGTAAACAGTTACATCAAACGAAACACTGACATGTACATACCTAAATTTCCAATAAACACAAAAAACATAAATATCAAACCAACTGAATTAGAAAACCCAGTGACATATCTATTAACTGAAACAATAACAGAAACAGAAGTCCACCAAGCCATTAAAACCACCAAAAACAAGGCACCCGGCGAAGATGGCATACAAGCCATCCTTCTCAAAAAGGGCACTCGGAGATTGTATGGACACTTTACAGCACTTTTTAATCTATCACTAAGTTCTGGATATATCCCGGTTTCTTGGAAGCAAGCGATAGTACTTATGTTCCATAAAGAAGGAAAGCCAGCAAATAAACCAAACAACTACCGCCCGATCAGCCTGGCCAGCTGCGTAGGCAAAATTCTAGAACGCATAATAAGCAATAGACTCTCAAATTACCTAGAAGTCACTGCGATCTCTTCAGTTTCTTTTTTTAAATGTAAGTAAAACATAAATATTTGTTTGTTCGTTTTTGCAGGTCCATAATCCGGCATGGACCACGCTCATCCAAAACATAAAAGACGAAGAAATAAATATCACTTGTTATAATGATTTGACTCTCAGAATGGTGCTTTAACAGTTCTCTTGTGCAAGGAAAATATAAGGTTATTAACTGAAGGATAGGTGTCATTTGTATTTATAGCAAAACTGCTAAAATTATCTACGGATCTATCAAATTTTGAACTACTCTTCAGAGGGAAGGCAGTCATTCAACAACATTCTACTATACACCATCCGTGCTAAGAGATCAACTCTTGCTCTAATATCACACCTTCAACTTAAAGTGCGAAGAGTATTTAGTAGATTAAGACAGCTTCAAACCAGGATCGCCAGCTCCAAAATCCAGAGTCTACAACGAGATCAACCCACGCACAATTAAGAACTTAAAACGACTCATCATATCTGCAAACAATATAATAGAATTCAAACATGGTTCCAATGGCTGTCGGTAATCTTTAACAAGCTATATATGACGGGCAGATTCACGTCACTTTGATTATAATACTTTCCAAGGTTAGTTAAGGAAAACGAGATGACCCATTTGAAAAGTATGACGAGTAAGGGATTGATACGGATATTGTGCAAATTAAGACATTAGTTTGTGATAAGTTTCACCACTGTGCTTCACGGAAGACTTCAAAGGTGGAGAACGACCATAAAACCAAGTGTATCCACACTGTGAGAGGCACGTTAAGAAACATTCGTAATGTAATTTGGTGGTGCTGCTTCCAGCTCGTGCTAGATTTCATTAATTTCACAATTTGTGAAAATTATTTACTTCTGGAGGAAATTTTCTGTGGTACTTTACAGTACGAACGGCTACATTATTACATCATTTTGTAAATGTTATGATAAAAATTCGATGGTTATTTTGACTGTGATAAATACTGCGTCATTTGCAGTCGTTAACTAGTAGAATTGTTTTTAAAAATCACATGTCCTGAGATACATCTTTATGAATTTAGCATGTTACTGAATACTAGCTCATTCAATCAATACCGTAACGGAAGTTAGGAACAGAATGCATGTCTTGGACAATTCCATTTACTTTAGAGGTGTACAAATTCTATACTTACTGTACAGAATTATTACACCAAAAATTTAATTTCTCTCGTACACCTAATAGAAGTAAGAAGTGATCCGGCTCTAAAATTTAATAAAATAATTTGTGTTTATTTGTTTTAGGTCGAAAGCTACACAATAATGTGCGTATCTAACCCTATATTTTAATTTATTATCTCTCTAGCTTACCACTAAATCAAAAGGGCAGTAAAAGAAATAAGGCAATGTGTAATAACATAAAATGTTTAATTCAGTCCAAAAATATAATTTATGTTGGTTTGATTCCCCCAATGGATCAGCGGTAAGTTTGTAGGCTTACAACGTTGAAATACACAGTTCAATTACCCGCGGTGTACAGAGTGCAGATAGCCCATTGTATAGCTTTGCGCTAAAAACAAACAAACAAACAAAACGGTTGCTTTGATTCTTCTGACTAGCTAAGTTAGCACAATATACAACCACTACTAAACGAAATAGAATTGTACTGCAATAAGTGAAGAATTAAAATAAATACGCACAAAACACGAGTCATATTATTTACAAAATCGTACAAAACAAGCAAATTAATACCACAGTCATATCTGTACGGGACTCTCTTACAGGTAGCAATATCAGCAAAATTCTTAGGGATTGCATTTGACTCAGAATTAAACTGGACAACACTTTAATAGCATAAGACCACAATTTGAAAAAAAAGGAGTTACCTTAGGAGTCTTACTGGCAACAAACAAGGAGTTTCTCCAGGAAACATATAAAAATTTCCAGAACATACATAAGACCAATCGTAGAATATGCCTGTATAAATGTATCAAAAACACACATCAACAAACTACAGCAAATACAAACCTATATTTTAACGAAAGCAGATTCTCACCTTTTACAAGATGCAGTACTTTACTTACCATGGTTGGGTATGACTTCTTGCAGGTCTCTTTCTAGCGCACTCTCCAATAAAAGAAAAGTATCGGGGATGGTTTTGGGCATCATTGTACCTCCAAGGCCAAGTCGATATTGAAAATAATATCATGTTCTATACATGTTTGGACACAAAGTGTACGTATAAAAGATTATTGTGTTTTCATTAAATGCGTACTCTGTGTATTTGTAGAATGCTACAAGGCTTTTTAGTGGTTAAATATTATTTCCTATTAATATGCATGGATTTTCATGAAAATGTTTGTTTGTTTTAGCTATATTAGACTATCTACTGTGTCCAGCGCGGAGAATAGAACCCTGGATTTTAGGGTCATAAGTCCGAAAACTTACCGCTGTACCACCAGGTAACTTCAATAAACTGATATAATAACTTGCATATTTGTTAGCTCAAAAACAGTAACTTTTCTGCTTTCTTTTAATTTGATTTAATTTTTTATAATCGATATTACAGAGGTCAAGATTGACGAAGAATCTTTTTAAACGTGTTGAATTATATAATTTTACCTTACACAAACTTTAAGTTGAATGTGGACAGCTCTTCGCAGGATACCGCCTCCTAGAATATGTTTGTGGAACGTGAAATGGTATTAAATGGCCTTGAACCAGTACTCCTTGAAGATGGCAACACCTCCAAGTAACTGCTCTATCTTTTATCATTCAAATACTTTTTCATTGTTCAATCAAGAAAAATGCAGAAATAACGATGAACGAGACCATTACAATTTACAGAAATTCAAAAGTTTATAGTTAAGGGAAGAGCTCGACCCCTCATCCACGCTACCCCAAGACCCGATGACACAACTGCGTCTTATGACTTAAGTACCAAACATTATTCAAGGATAGAACCATAATTCTAGAAATATCGAGAGCTCGAGACTTTCAACAATATCTAGCCAACAATATACTACTTATAACTATTGTTGTTTCAACAAATGGCTTATACAGATAGTGTTAGCTATCTAAATCATAACTCTCGCATTAAACTTCGACTGGAACAGTCGTGTATATCTAACACATTTTATAGTTGATATATTTTTTAAACCATGTCAAGTTGTAATTGTGTCTGTTTTTACACTTCTCTCATAGGAAAAAATAACCATTAAGAAAGACAAAGAGCAACAAAACTGTTTCACAAAAACATAGTTGCGAGAAGAAAGAACAAAGGCGAGCACTCTGAGCTCAAATTTTACGACAGCAAATAATAGAAAGTTACAGTCCTTGCACACAGGTTAAAGCATTGAATAAAAGTTCCCCTGCCAAATCAGCTCTAAAAGAACCTGAAAAAAGAAAATAAACTTAAAACTCTTTCATTGGGAATGTTTTAAACTCCATTACCTCTCAAATGGTTCAATAAAGAAGAAATTGTCAGTTAATAGTTAAGTAGTCCATTAAGTAACATCATGTGGCAAGCTTTTAACTAATTGTTCATCGTGTATCTAGCCTTTGCTTAAGTAACTCATCATCAAATAAAATGCGTCGTGTGTTTAGCTTTTAATTGAATAGCTTATCATCAAGTAAGAACGGCTAGGTCATTCAGTCTCTCCTGTGTCATCATGCTCCTCAAGAAGCTCTTGATGAGTTTTAGTTTGCTGAAAGATCTCTCAGCAGATTCTACTGTAACTGACAATGTGCAGAATATTCGCAGTGCAATACATACATTTGGAAAAATGCTATCTAACTTGTACCTCTGTATTGTTTTTAAAAGTTGATATGGCCCCATATCTTCATCAAAGTTTGAAGGATGTATTGCCTTAAGGTGCCCCATTTCCTCTTGCATGGATTCTGAGAGATCGTCTGGGTATTTTTCCACTAATCTAGCACATGCAAGTTTGAGTTCCCCTTCTGTCATGCTTCGATATTGCCACAGAACGCATAACAATCTATTAATTGTGTTTGCAGCGTCAAACTGCCTTGACACTCCGTCAGTCACCGAATCAATGACAACAAAGAAGACATTCGGTTTGAATTCAGATTCAGGCTCATCAGAGCCATCAGAAGGATTTTCTAGGATGTTCTCTCCTTGTTCATCCTCCTCCTCAATGACAATAAGTCTTGCTCTTTTTTTAACTTTCCGTTTTGACGGGAGATGGGGTTCAATTTCGATTTCCTCAGCAACCAGTTTCGCTTCATTTAAAATATGTGGCCATTTCCTATGTAGATCTTCGAGATTGGTCAAGAGCGACTCTAGATTTGAGATTTCTACATCCAATGTAGCATCTCTTGCCTGGATATTCTGATTTCTCCTGTCAATCTGTACGAGAATCTTCAGCCACATCGATGACATAAGGATACAAATGAAGGATGACACGTATTTGATTACACCATTGACTTAATTAATGGTTTTTGGCGTGAGGTTGAGCGAGAGAAGTTTCTTTAGTACGAGTCGTATTTCAGCAAGATGGGCTGCAAATGGTCTCACACTTGCCACTCGGTCTGTCCAACGAGTACCTTACAAAGTGTGGATGGATTCGCCTACATGCTCCTTGAGAATAGCCCAGCGCTGAGGACAGGAAGGAAACAAATTGTAAACTGCTTGCGCTACTCCAAAAAATGTAACTGCCTCTGTGCAACATGATGCAGAATCTACTCCACATAAGTTTAGTGAATGACAGGTGCATGGAGAATAAATGCACAGTGGATTAACAGCAAGTATGTGCTGTTGGGTACCATTGTACTTCCCAGACATGTTGGGAGCGTTATCACAACCTTGTCCACGACAATCTTTAATTGGTATCCCAAAATGCTTGAGTGTTTCCATAATCAGGCTTGCTAATTCAGCCCCGTCTTCTTACAACAATCAACAAAGTTAAAAATTGTTCTTGAACTGCAAATTCGGTATCATCCTTGGCCAAATAACGAATGTTGTCTGCTCCACATGGCTAGAATCCGGTGTTGCAGCAACCATGATTGAATAATATTTTGTGGCTCTTATTTCATCCAAAATGTGACTCCGAACATAATATGCGCAGTTACTGATGAATTCAATTTGAGATGATCCTGAGAGATAGTGAACTTGAAGCCATTCACCTTTTACTTGTGAAGCTCTTATCTTTGCAACATGTTCGGCTAGAACTGGATTGTAATTGGCCAGGGGTTCAATGACTCCCCCCCCAAAAAGTGCCCATTATGAATGTCGCCAATTGGCTGGGATGAGCCACGGAAAGCAAGTCCTCTTTGGCCAAGAAAAATTACTACATCAATTATCCTCGTAAGTATATTTCGCCATTTCTTAGTCTCGCTCATGATTACTTTGTGAGACATCACATCAATCCCAGTATCACTTTCTAACCTCCTCTCCAACTCACGCCATACTAGATAACAGTTCTTGTGTGCTGTACGGTTTTCATGTTGAGGCAACCTGTCAAACAGCTTTTTCCATTTCTGTTCTGTACCCCAGCCTTGTTTGGATGCCATGATCGACTGTGACCTTTGCAGTTGTGAGCCCACTGTATGAGAGAAAAGCCTACAAGGCAGGCAATACAAGGACTGTTTTCCAGGACTGAATAAAAGCCATCGTCTGCTTTTGCTTTCGCCATTTGGTGTCCTGACTTTGAGAACAGACACTGGAAATTTACGTCTGGTAAAATCATAAGGGAAATATTTTGGGTGTGGCAGAGGCCCTTTCCGAATCACGTCTTCTACATATTCTTTAGTTGGAATGTCTGATGGGCAAAGTCCAATATCAACCTCCTATATTTTCTGTTGAATGCTGGCTCCTGTGGCCTGCATGGGCTGTCTCTGCACATGCTTCTGTCTGTGTTTCTGGGCTTTCTGGCCTAGCTGGCAGTTCATGTTGATCTTCTATGTCAAGCCTACTGTCATGATCACAATCTCCAGTGGTGCTGGTATTAACTGAGCCGGCTGAGGTATGCCTATATACTGGATCTGTATGCTGCTGGAAGCCAACCTCAAATAACGTCCCACAATCCCTAATCACTTCCTTCTCCCTTTCTTGCCGAGCCTCCCGTTCACGCCTCTTTTGTGCGCCGGATTTGTACTGGTAAGATGACATGACGGAAATTCTGGAAGGAATGAAAAAATTTTAACATCTAAGACCAAAAACCCATTTGGATTTTTGGACAAAAAAGCTCCACATTTCTGAATTTTTACTCCTCCTGTTCATGATTTCTGACTACCTGTGAGAGTGCTTTGTTAGTATATAGATTATAGGTACTTGTGTATTTTTCCTTTTAATGCACAAAACATTAGCTATTATACTGCTAAAGCATTTATTATAACTTAATAACACACATATCTATTCTAAGGACATATAAAACAAATAAAATAATATGTTATGCAAAAAATGAATACTTGGGTTTTTGGGTACTAATCCTGATTTTTTTTTAGATATAAACTTTTATAGTAATTTAATATTTCATCATTAAAAAAATTATAAATCACCAGGAATTATTGTTTATAAATATTTGTAAAGAAAATGATGAAGTATCCTGAGAAATCTTCAACTAATATTCAATAGTAACTCTATTGTAAAAATCTGGAAAAAGATATATTTTTAGAGTATCTACAAAAGAGTATAGCTATACTATAATCATTTTACGTCGCATGAGCAAGGACGTACGATCGAACTTATAAAACATTCAGCTTAGTTTCGACGGGCTTAAGTCGCTGTAAACAAGTATCAACAAAGATTTAGCCCAGTGGTTGGTAGTTTACGCTACAGAGATTTCTGAAAGTGAGGAATTATTTAAGACTGTATCGCACCATTGCTGTTATAATACTAAAATACAAACGAAGATATATTGCTCGTAGAGCATCCATAACGTGATATTTGTATTCGGCGTGAAAAGAACGGAGCAAATGGCAGAACGAAACGATAAGCAGTAAAACATTACAGTGACACCTCACCATGTTCCCGAAAATGCTCCAAGTTTAAACTCGACTTCTTAAAAATTTGCATACTCTTAAGCTAAGAATCCATAGACCAGAAAAACTGATGCGAAATTAGTCTACAAGCCAAGCCAAGTTCAAAATGGAAAATAGCATAAATTTGGACTGAATAAAAGAATTTCCTTCAAACAGTTATAGCAATAGAACATTCAAAAACTGCTGGTAATGCTAATGCAACTGACAGTAAAAACAAAGATTTTCGAGTTATATTCAAAGACAAAAATTTCTCACTAAAGAGAGATTTATGCGCTGCGAGCCCTTTCCAGCGCACGGTCCAAAATTCCAGCATAACTTCCGCCAACTGCCAAATATTCTAAATTTAGAACACGGCGACCTCCTTCCTTCTAAACCTCGTGTAATGTGTAGTTCTGCATTCGGGACGCCATAAGCCAGGGCCCAATCGCCACATACTTCCGTGTTGTTAAGTTTTCAATGCAAATAATTGTTTAATCATCAATTGTTCTTAATTACATATATATTAGGTTATTATTTAGTAGCAATGTAGCTTTCTTTTAATGTTGCGAATGACATAAAGACTTAAAAGCCAAGGTTTTAACTTTTCCGATCAGCCTACTGGCTTAGGCTTAGCCGCTTAGGCCTAGTATAACATCCATATTAAGCTAAGCGTCAAGATTAAACTTCATATCAAAAGAATGATTTGTTTCTTGTTAAATAATGCAGTATCTTATTGTTATCACTTATCAATATCTTATTCTCATTATATTATTAATTGTATCAATATTAAAGTTTTAATTTAAATTAAGCGCAACTAAAACAACAAAACTTTGTACGTAACTTAACTTAGCCTAACCTAACTGAATTTTGTAAATTACTTATTTTTATCACCTGTTGATTCGTGACACTTCCAAATCGTTAATAATCAATGGATTTCGATCAAATTGAGGCGAAACAGAAATTTTTAAATTAAAATATGTATAAAAGATGTTAATAACTAAAATAAAAATAGTAGAAAAATATATTTAGTTTCATAACATATAACAGAATTGATAAGGAATCGTTACTAAGAACGCAGTATTTTGCCTCACTATAAATTCCAATACATAAAGAGACAAATTAACTGGAACGTATTTTCTACTCTTTGTGGACAGATGTAGATCACGGACATTCTGTTGTTGCCTTGAGAAACATATGGAAGAGCTTCTATAAAGGACGGTGGCCAAGTTTCAGACTACCGTGTAAAGATCTATAATCACAAAGACGAACCCAGAATCATGAGAGTTTCGATTCTAGTGAATAATAATCTGTATAAAAACATTTTGTAATATTGAATTAAGGTCATGAAACTTTTTATGAAAACTTTTCTAATTTAAAAATAAACATTTACAAATCCGTGTAAACGTACATATATACATATATACACATCTCTATTATCCATGCACTCACATACATACATACATACTTACATACACATATTTAAAACTATTGCGGATTTTACGGAATTAGGAATCTGCACAAACTTTACTAAAACATCATTGTTAATGTTGAATATAGAAGTCACTCTAAGTGCTTTTTGTTAATACAAGAAAAACTATACGAATCTTGGAACATCACTTTGACAAATTCGTTACAGGGATCTTATAATAGGTGAGGATCAGCGAACACAAAAGTGAGCAGCAAAAGTCATTCATGTATCACAGGCACCAGTAAACAACACAATCGAGAAGGATCCTTGTATGAAAATAAGGCCACCAATTTATGGGTTCATCAAGATATGGCTTTCAGACACATCTCAAGCAGATGAAGAATGAAACGGCTATTCATGCTATACAAACAAGTGAAGTCTTTGGACACAACGTCTATCGATTTTTGTGTGATTAGAATGTTGAAACAGGCGCTGGGAAACGGTCGTCCTTGTACATTATGTGGCGTATGTGAATTTCTCAGGGAAGATAGGCGTGCTTTAACATGACAGTCTCACGACAGAGCCTTTTGCAATAGAAACTATGCAGCAGGGCTATTGTCCAGATGGACGGTCGTCAAATAGCGTATGATCGGACGTGGTAACATTAACGTTAATCAGTGTAATGGTCTCTGTCTGTGTGTAAACAAAATGGTTTAACTTGAATTCAGACTAAACGCATCTGTTCAAGCCACAACTTACATTGTGATACGACAAACCAACCATAAAGACCAAAGAGCTTTCCAAACAAGTCAGAGATAAAGTGGTAGAGAAGCACAGATCATGAGAAGGTTACAAGAACATTTCAAAGTCACCGATTATCCCTTTAACTAGGGTGAAGTCCATTATTAAGTAGTGGGATGTGCTTCATACCACCCAGTCACCACCCAGGTTAGGCCGCCCTTCCAAACTAAGCATCTGTGCAAGCAGGAAATTGGTTAGGGATGCAGCACTGAAGCTAACAGTGACTTTTAAATATTTGATAAGTTACATGTCTGAGTTGGGAGTCAGTGTCAGTGTTCATACATCGACAATATCCATGTCCCTACACAAAGCTGGCCAATATGGGCGAGTGGCAAGAAAGAAGCCATTACTGAAAAATATTCATCTTAAATCTCGTATGAAGTTTGCGAAAAAGCATGTAAATTATACTGCAGGCATGTGGCAGAAGGTTTTGTGGTCAGATGAGACCAAAATTAAGCTTTTTGGTCTAAATTCAAAGCGCTACGTCTGGCACAAGCCCAAACAGCACATACATAATCCAGTCAACACTATCTCCACTTTCAAGCATAGTGGTGGCAGCATCATGTTATGGGGGGGGGGGGTACTTCTCATTAGCATGGACTGGGAAGCTTATCAGGATTAAAGGGAAGATGGATGGTAGAAAATGTAAATGAAACCTAAGGGAAAACCTGCTTAAGTCAGCCAAGAATCTAACACTGGGTCGACAATTTACATTTCAGAAAGACAATGACACAAGGCCAAAGCCTTACAGGAGTGGTTTCAAAAGAAGAAAGTGAATGTCCTGGAGTAACCCAGTCAAAGTCTTGACTTTAATCCAATGGAAAATTTATGTCGAGACTTGAATACTGCTGTTCATCAACGAACCACAAGAAACTTGTCAGAATTAGAGCAATTTTACCAGGAAGAATGGGCAAAAATTACACCATCCTATTGTGCAAAGCTGGTAGACCTATCCAAAAAGACTTACAGCAGTAATTGCTGCCAAAGGTGTTTCCACTAAGTACTGACTTAGGAGGCTGAATATTTATGCAATCAGGAAATTTCAATTTATATATTTTCTTTGCAAGATTTGCTGACATTCAACCTCTTTCACACATAACAGTGATAAGTTTAATCATTAGAGTTTTTAATAAAAACAAGTTCATTAAATAAATTGTTTACATTATTTTTATTTCATCAAAATGCAACATTATTGGTAGGAGTGAATACTTTTGCAAAGCACAGTAGATCCATAGTACGTAAAATGTGGGGCATAACTTCGAGGTAGGGGTGTCAGTAGGGGACGCGCAACTATGACTATAGATATAAATATCATATTGATCAGTGGTGCATAAGCTGCTAGGCGCGCCTCCCAAGGAGTGCGTGAAGAGTCAGTAAGGTGCATAACTATTACTATAGGAGAATATAATTTATATTACATCTGAAAGTACAAATTTAAAAACTTTTGTGCTATTAAGTAATATAGAAACAGCAATTAACATGGGAAAATTATATGTACAGTATATATACAAATAGGTTATACGAGCTGTAGGGGAGGGGTGCAACAATATGCATCTTTAAAAAAGGAGATGGCTATAAAAAGTTTTGCACACGGCTGATATAGATGACTAAAAAAGTCTATGGAACACTTCCCACTGAAAAATAAAATCAATGGAATGTGAAGATTCTAAAAGCCACACTTCTAAAGAGCATAAAAATGAAATATTTAAATTCTAGGAGACCATACTTTTGAAAAAACATTTAAACTGTATATTCTAGGGAATCACATTCCTGGAAAAAATATATAATGAAAAAAGTCTGATTTTAGGGGATTGTCATTTTGAAGAGAACATGCACAATGAAAAATGTTGATTCTGTGAAATCGTACTCCGTCATAATATGGATAATGAGAAATGCTGATTTTAGGAGACACCTCTCCTGGAAAGCTTAAACAACAAAAGCGAGTCGTATTCTCGAAAAAGACAAAATTATACTGTATTGAACCTAAAGAACACGACAATGAAAACTGTATATTTCAGAGAATCTTGCTTCAGGAGAACATAAACAGCAAAAGCTATTTATGCTAGGGGATCGTATTCTTGAAAGATGATAGTACACATTGTAGGGGATCTTCTTCCTAGAGAACATAAACAAATTAAAATGTATATTTTAGGGGATCTCATTCCTGCAGAACATAAACAAAAAATTTTATTCTATAAATTCGTATTCTTGAAGAAGCAAAAATTTAATAATGATATTCGGATTATTATTTTCGTCTTTATTGTGTATTATTATTTTCACAACGTTTTGACCAGTGGATTTTACAGCCGTCGTCGTCAGGTTTTATATCAGATATTTTTTGTTTGCGTCACAACTAGAAAGCTTTTTACGGAATTACCGGGATTCAAACCTCCGAACCTGTAATTCCGAATACGGGCACTCTGACCACTTAACATAAATTTATATTCTAAGGAAATTATTTTTTCGTAAAAAATATAGGATTAAAAATCCCAGATTTGATGAGACCTTGCTTGTAAAGAATAAATATAAATGTAAATAAATATAGATTCCAGAGAGCCTCGCACCTAGAGAATACAAATAATAAAAGATGTCGACTCTAGGGGCACTAACGTTTGATATATATTATTATGAAAAGTTTAGATTCTACTATCAAATGTTAAATTCATTAAAGTCACAATTATTTAATGTTATAAAGCCATTATGGTTAAAACTGCTTCTTTCTTATAACCTTACCGGAATAATGATGTTGAAAATCCATTTTTATGAATGGTATTAAAACTTGTGTTGTAGTGAGATATTCAATTCCCAAGTTAGTATTTTATATGATAAATTAAGGTTTATCTGTAAAGATAATTACACTAAGTTAATCCACACCTCTGCATTAACTTTTCTGAGATGTTTTGCTTTGTCTTTGTCTCAGAATTTTGCTCAAAACTGTCCTTAATTTTCAGCATGTAGAGTAGAGGAAAGGTAGTTAGTCTACATCACCTACCACTAACTCTTGGGCTACTCTTATCTGGTCGAATAGTGGGATCTGACCGTCACTCTTATAGCGCACCCACGGCCCCGAAGTGCTGAGCGTGCTCGTGTGGCAACGAGTAGCGAACTACGTATGAGTCTTGAGATTCTCTAACCGAGCACACTAAGACCACGGCAACGCTCAGCCATTGTTAAAATGGAATAAAATGAAAAATATATAGCCAAACTAAAGCATGTATCCTATTGTAAAATATTCAAATTAGGCCGACATGAAAAATATATAGCCAAACCGTGGTATACGTAGATTGCTAAAGCATGTATCCCATTGTAAAATATTCAAATTAGGCCGACATGAAAAATTATTGTGTATTTATTTTAATATGAAGGTTTGTTTGGATTAAATTTATATTTAGAAGCATGCATAGCCTATACAGTTAAATATGTATATTCGAAACTCCCGCCTATTCTCCAAAGTTATAGAAGATCCTCGAGAGTAAAAATCAAAAATATATGTGTGTACGTAAAAGCTTAAATTTGTATTGCTACGTAAAACTTAAATTTCTAGAACGCCTCCGCAATGCTATAAATCGCGATGCGCCCAAAGAAAGACAGTGTCTATTATTAATTCGCTCTAGTCAGTGTGCTATTAACTTCGGAAGCTATAACTATGATTGTTATAGCGCTTATCAATCGGAAAACTTTAGATATTTGAGCAGGAATATTTATAAACTTCGCACATTACAAGCCATTTAACTTCAGTGGATTCTCATCAGACATTAATACTTTTACGAAAACATTACCTAGCGTCATCGGTGGAAACTCAATCTCTAATAGGCGTACGAATAGTGAAGACTACAGAGCTAGCTAGCTCCCTGTTAGATACCTACTTCAATTCGTAATCAACTCGCTCATCGTGAACCCTCGATAAGATATCGAAGAAGTTCCAGATTAAAAGAATATTGCTTGTAACTTTGTAAAACTTTTGTTTATAAATCATTGTTTGTAATAACTATTTGTAATAACTGTTATTGTAAATTGTATTGCTGTGTGTATATTAAGATGTATTTGTGTTAAAAAAGAAAATTGTGGGTATCAATCATGTTGGCAAATATAATAAACTGACTGTGTATCGTCATATATTTAAATGCTAAATCCAAAGTAAAATTTAACCACTAAATTTAAATTATCGGTTAACTCGGTTTCAGACCATTGGAAATTCTAATACGTAACACCCCGCACTTTGCTTACTATGCTTGGAGTACGACTTTTTGCAGGACTTTTTCTGGATGGTCCTGGTGCCCCAAGTTCACCCACATTCCTTTCATTTTTCCAATACCAGTAAGTACAAGGGATTTTAAATCTTCGATCTGAACATATTTTTATGATCTGAGTTCATGAATATTATATTTATGAAAGAGTTATTACATACCCTTCCCAAAAGTGACCAATTTTCGGTGGCATCACGATATCTACGGCTCCCTAAACATTATCAAAATGCAGTTGGATATATGCCGTTCCGCTGTGACTTTATATCTGCTGTGGTTGTTACATGACTTACTGATTTGCATATTCGAAATCGTTTCAATATAGCATACTCAACCCTCTTAAGTCAATTATATAAAATAAAAAAACAATTTAAAAATCATTTTCTGACAAGAAACTAGGATTGTATTAACTTTCCAAATTTTTAGTCATGGCAGCCAATTGATTACTTAAGAAAAGGTATGAAGGAGACCTAGAATTATTTTCATATCCTTTAAACTTTAACTCATAGCAACTAATTGGTTAAATAATAAAATGTTAAATATTGTTGAATAATTTCTTAGCAAGCACTACACTTATACTGAAATCCTCAAAATTTTGAGTCACAGAAATTAATCGGTAAGGTTCAAAAAATGATACATATTGTTGAATGATTTCTCACGAAATGCCAGAATTTTGTAGAAAATCTTCCATATATTAGATTATAGAAACTAATCAACTGAATAACGAATGATTATTATTGGTGAATAATTTTTTTTCATTAACTTCTGATCAAAACAAGCTACCTACATAGAGGAGAAATAAAAATGCGCCCAGTAATTAATACAGCTATAGCAATTTAATATATCGGTCCATAGGAGTATTCAATATCTAAACCAAAGAAGCCCAAAATTTCAAATAATATCTGTTGACATTTATTTAAGTCGAAACAAAGATTTCAAGTTAATCCAAGTGTTGTTGAAGTATTTAATTTATTTGATAATGATATATGTATATATATATATATATATATATATATACTACCAACAAT
>NW_013666423.1:337433-339436 GCF_000517525.1 Limulus polyphemus
CCATTGATTATTAACGATTTGGAAGAGTCACGAATCAACAAGAGATGAAAATGAGTAATTTACAAAATTCAGTTAGGTTAGTCTAAGTTAACTTAAAAAAGTTTTGTTGTTTTAGTTGCGCTTAATTTAAATTAAAACTTTAATTGAAAACTTTAATATTGATACAATTAATAAGATACTGAGAATAAGATATCGCTAAGTGATAACAATAAGATACTGTATTATTTAACAAAAAACAAAACATTCTTTTAACATGAAGTTTAACCTTGACGCTTAGCCTAATATTGATGTTATACTAAAACTAAGCAGCTAAGCAAGCCAGTAGGCTGATCGGAAAAGTTAAAACCTTGGCTTTTAAGTCTTTAGGCCATTTGCAACATTAAAAGAAAGCTACATTGCTACTAAGGAAATAACCTAATATATATGTAATTATGAACAATCGATGATTAAACAATTACTTACATTTATTTGCACTGAACACTTAACAACACGGAAGTATGTGGCGATTGGGCCCTGGGGCATGACGTCCCGGATGCAGAACTGCACATTACACGAGGTTTAGCAGGAAGGAGGTCGCCGTGTTCTAAATTTCGAAAATTTTCAGTTGGCGGAAGTTATGCTGGAATTTTGGACGGTGCGCTGGAAAGCGCTCTCGGTGCACAAATCTCTCTTCAGTGCGAAATGTTTGTCTTTGACTTTAACTCGAAAATATTTGTTTTTACTGTCAGTTGCATTAGCATTACCAGCAGTTTTGAATGTTCTATTGCTATAACTATGTTTGAAGGAAATTCCTTTATCCAGTCCAAAGTTATGCTATTTTCCATTTTGACCTTGGCTAAGCTTGTAGACTAATTTCGCATCAGGTTTTCTGGTCTATGGATTCTTAGCTTAAGAGTATGCAAATTTTTAAAAAGTCGAGTTTAAAGTTGGGGCATTTTTATGGGCCTTTGGGCATGCACGGGCCCCAGGGTAGTTGCCCCTTCGCCCTCCTCTCGGTGGGCCTGCTAGTTCTTTTATACAAGCAAACCACCTATAAAATAGCCCTGTATTATGTGTTTAAAATTTAAATAGATGATAAATTCACCCAATGACTGACCTTAATATAGGAACATGTAAGCTCTTAAGGTATTCCAATCTTAAGTGATGGACTAATTCATTATAATTGTTACGACAGCGGAAGTCACGTGATTCTGGTAACACGCAGATACGTAACGTAATTGTAGTAGTAATGCCTACACGATACATCCATCCAAGGATAAGCCATTGGTTCTACAGTTTATTTGATATTTTAATCAAGACTTCAAATAATAAGTAATGTCTGACTGAGATTTCCTCATGAAAGTTTTTTTCTGTAACTAAAATATGATCTGAAATGTCATTTTGAAAAAAACATTCTTATTGATGGATTTAATACAACACTGATAAAACTAAAAAGACTTGTCATTTCAAACTAAATCATAACCTGTTTTCATTATTTTAAATGTGTGTATTGTTTACTTTCAAGATAAAATTAATGACAGTGACAAAAATAATCTGTTCATTTACTTTCATGCTCATACCGAATTTGGCCCATTATTGGCAGTGTTTGAAGAGAAATGTGTAACTAGGTGCACTAAATATTAACATAAGATCAACATTTACAATATTTTAGTCATAATGTGTTGTTGATTATGTTAAGTCACAAAACAGTATCAGTTTGTTAAACATGGAAAATGATATATTCATAGCTTTGATATGGTTTTTGTCTTTTATACATTTGCATATGTTTACAAATATGTTTAGTACAGATATCTATATAATGTACTAAAGAACTAGTGATATGTTTTGTATAAATTAGTTATTGAATTGAATGCATTATGTTATGTGAAGTGGTATAGGCAAACTTGTGTATACTGTTGCGTCAGCAAGTCACATGACCACCGTGACGCAACTTTTCTAGAACTATCATGTACTTTGGCGAATGTTCAAGTTCTTACTAGAAATAGGGTACGCTGGTATATAAA
>NW_013666423.1:340341-352240 GCF_000517525.1 Limulus polyphemus
GTATTATTGACGTTCGTTGATATAGCGTTTGTTTAGCGCGATTGTTGAAGTTGAGTGTATCGATAAAGTTGCATTCGGAAATAATAAACCAGTTTTTATTAAGAAAGAACTTGTGTCGCTTAAGTTTCGTCGGAACGAAGTTACGGAAAATCAATTAACAAACGGAGACGTAACAATACATTCTTTTGGTACTCTGCTTTCAAAATACTTAATTGTAACATTATATTGTAGAGAATTGATCTGTATACATTTGGCAATACATAAGTATATATATATGTATTATAAATTTATAAAAAGACCCAGTTATGATTAAGTTTGTTACATGGAGTTGGACTAGTTTTAGTTAACACACCACTTTCAGGTTTAAGGAAAAGTACTAACAACTGACCAAATAGTAATAGAGCTAATACTATATTTTATATGCTATTTCTTTTCATTTGAAATAATAATTATGAATTTATACATACAATGCTGTTAATACAGTTAGAAAGTGATTAGGATAAACTAAGCCAGCAACTTCAATGACAGTATTGTTAACGGTGAGGATTCCTGATTGGTGTGCATTCAAATGATTATAAGTTTAATTATACTGTATACTTCTAGTTATACTAGTATATTAATTTAGCTTTATTAATTACTGGGCTGATTTTCAGTTCTGATCTGGGTGAGTAACTTGCTTGATCCGAAGTTAATGATAAATGATAATAAATGCTTCAGATTAATTTAATGAGGGAATACTAAAACAAGTAATATAAAAATATGTTGATGTTTCTATCTATACATATATATATATACTTCATATACTTTTTTACTGAAGTAAAATTATTAAGAAGCAGCAATTTCTTTATGTCTGTGTATGATTTAAGATTGCAATACAAAATACATGATGCTGATGAAGAACATTAGTGGATAAGTATTCCACACGGTACTTTGTATGATCCTTCTAAAAGAAAAATGAAAACTGAGCCACAACAGGAAACAAACTGATTTGTTATGTTTCCATATCTTTGAAAGCTATTTTCATATATTAGAAACAAATGCATAGATATCTAAGTGTTAAGATAAATATATGATTGGCTGTTATTTTCATATAAAGATATATCATTATTCCATATATATGTAGAGGTTATTTTGGTAATAGTATTATATACAGTATACCCCCCAAAAAAAGCTCACATTATTTTACTCTTCATTAGAAACAGCTATCTGTTATGCCTAATTTATTAGACAAAAATGGAAATTTGTCATTTCCATACAATTGGATTTATGAAAAACCATTATATTAATCATTCCAACCTTAATCATAAGTTAACATGGGATAATTTAGGATTGTGTATAAAACACTAAAAAACTAGCCATTTCTAAACAGTGGGATGTTTATCTGCAAAATAGCCAGTATCTCTTGAAAGTATTAGATTTTCTTGCAGGTTTTACACTGTACAAGTTAATATACAGTTTGATACTCTATATAAAGTTTTTGTAATACATGTAAGTTTATTATTCTTAAACAAAATATGCACAATAATATAGTTGTTTAAAATTTTCTCTGAAGGAAATGTACTTTTTCCATTGGTAATTTATTTGCTATAAAATGTACATCATGGTTGTCTTTTAAAAAGCTTACTTAACTGTTACTGAAGAAAGAATGCAATTTCTCAACTGTACATGGTTCAAATATACTTAATAACTTTAGCAATTTATAAATCTTGTTTCTCCGAGTGAGTTCTTGTACTAATTGACTACTTATCTTTGTCTCTGTGATATCAAACATGAATTCATAGATTTGTAAATGATGTTATGAATGATGAATAAAAGCACAATGGTAACACCTGTAAGCATTTGACTCTTGTGAACTTGCAACTGAGACAGTTAATACTAGAATGGTTCTAAATAAACACATTTCATCTTCAGCATTCCACATTTAAACGAGGTGAAATATAAGATACAAAGATATCTAAATTTATAAAGTTCTAACATTTTATGAAGAGGAATTAAAATACAAAGTAATAGAATAAAGTATATAAAGAATTTGTAAGGTGGGTGTAGAACACAACATATATGTTACAATTCTTCATTTGTTTTTTGTTGTTTTTTGTAAAAACTGTTTAAAGTTATTTACAACAAATTTAATGGAGGTGAGGTTGTGTTATTATTTAGATTTGGGAGTTCATTTATATAGACACTTTTGAATTAAGAGCTCATAATCTGAGATAATTTTGAAATTAATCAAAATGGGCTGGTTGCTTCACTCATTATATGTGTAAATTGCAGAGTCTGGAATATTTGATAGTTCTTTTTTAGTTCTGTTTGATATTCCTATGTGTTCTCAGGTTCGTAACTGTAATTGACATATTGTTTTGACAAGGTAAGTAGCATTACAGCTATCACATATATTTCTACACAAGCTAGGAGCATACAAGATCTTTAGGTCTGAATAGATTTTGAATCCTGAAGGTTGAATTAAATGTCAATTGTAGTTTAACCTGTAGAAAAAAGGTTTCAATCATTCCTTTAATTCACAACTTTATTTACCTTTAAATGAAATGATCATTCTTACTGGATATTTATCTATAACATATACTCAATCTTGTTAGAAAGGAATTTATATGACAAAGTTTGGATAAAATACAAGGGATAGTGGTTGTTAATGCAAGTAGTCTGTATGAAAAGTGACATAATAAGAACAGATGCTATATGCTTTAGTTTTAGTTAAATGTTTAATGTTTTGTTTAATGTTAAAGTATATAGAATTTAAATAATCCAGGAATTTGTTAATGTGATCAGAACTTCGAAGGAGTAAAAATGTGTCATCAATATACCTTCTATATAAAACTAGTATGTATTCATTGGGACAGGTGTCTAGCCAAGACCTCTCATAGTGATAGAGTAATTTGTTTGCAAGAGTTAGTCCTAAAGATGATCCCATTGTCACACCATCTGTTTGGCCATATAGTTGAGTGTTGAAGACAAACTGATTATCATTTATGGCAGGTTTGAGTAATTATTTGATTTGTTTCCTTGAATTGAATATTGGTGAATATAAAGGTTCAGTGCCGAAACTAGAAAGTATATACTGATCAGCATTAGCAGTATTAGAAATTTTGTGTGTGAAGAAAAAAGAATCTTTAACTGCAAACTCTTTGAAACTAAGTTAAATCAGAACGTGAACAAGGAATTAGCTAAGTTATAAGTATGGGATCCAGTGCTAAAGAAACATGGCTGAAACAGGATATCGTTTGTGTGGTTTTAGGCAAACCATATATTAGATCTGGGTGGGGTAAATGTCTTCAAGAACATTTTCAGAAATGTAGCTACAATTTTTTAAATTTCTTAAATCTCAACGAGTTGTGATTTTGGAAGTGGTAGTTTCTAATACGACAGACCTTACGATGGAGAAGGAAAAGCTGTGGTCGTGGTAGCAACATGATCCAAGAGTGTGGCATTAAAAAGAAAAGGCACTATCCAGACCAAGGGCTTTTACCAACCACGGGGAGAACTATTTTCACGTTATTGATATACCCTCAAGACCAATGGGTTGAAGAGTGTGTAGGAGAAATTCCACTTACTACACAAACTCAACTGGTTACTTTCATACAACACAACTAAGCGAAACATCCTACATCTCCCTGTGATCCTGTTTCAAATCTTTGAGGAAGGTTTGAGCACTTCTGATGCTCTTAGACGAAATCTGTCTAATTGCAGATTACAATAAAGATACATAACATCAGTTTGCTAGAAACGTCACCTGTGAAGTCTGCAGTTATGAATGAATATTAACTGTAAAATTCTTATCAATGCTATAAGTGTAGCTACCAGTTTGGCCGCCAATTTTGATTTCATTCCCTTACGTCGAACGTTGAATCCTTTTTTGGCTGCATCTTTTTTTCACACCTAAGGTGTTTTTGATTAGATATCATGACTTTTTATTATATATTTATTATATAGTAACAGTTTCTTGTCATCATCCGCATGTACTCGTACAACCCGATTAAGCATTATTATTTATGCTAATTGCTTAAGCTAATATCACGTGACGCTAAACGCTCTTTAAATGGGACAACTTCATAAAATATAGTAAATTTGTAATAATAACCGTCCACCGGTATGATTCTTTTGAAAACTAGAGCTAGAAACTGCTAATCTAGTTTGCTTGGCCTAACTAATACTTATGTATCTGCACGTCCTTTCACCCTATACTTTTGCTGTTCTAAATCGGCCGTCTTTAATTCGAATGACACAAAAACTAAAACTATGAATGTGTGTAATAAAATTTAATATTATGTATATCGATTTCTTTTTTTACTCCTTCACTTCGTACTTTATATAGGGGTTGGCTCTCTAAAGACACCAATTGTATAGTTTACAAAGCATTGAGTATTCTACATGTTACAGTCACCTAGTCATCAATTATTGGCTAGTAGTTCCCGCTTCACCCTGTACTTAATCTTTTTAAAGGAACAACAGATTTATGTTAAAAAGATAACCTCAAGAAGTAATAATAATAATATCGTTTAAACTATAATTATGATTTTTTTAATTACTACTAGTGTTTACAACTAAGCAATGACATAGTGCACTGCCCAGAAACACACAGAGTAGATTTAGGTTTAAACTGACGTTTGTGATAAAGTAGTTGCAGAGTTATCTCGACAGAAACAAAAAGAAAGATCAACACTTTTGTGTGTTGGTCACTTTTTGGTTTATCATCTTAGCGAGAGTTTCTTGGCTTGTTGGGTAGAGGAACAAATTAAAGTGAGTGGCAATCATCTTTTAAAATACAACTCTGCCATTGTTGGTATTTTAGCTTGCATTATGCATATTGAGTACCTTGGCCACCCCTATATATAGAGTCTAATGACTCTATGATGCTATGCAACTTCCATGAAATTAAAGCTTTCTAATCAAAAAGTATCGAGGAAAATGATTTAGAAGAATCCGAAACATTAGTATTTTGATAAAGAAGTTTTATTTCTAACAAGTCTATATCAAGTTAATTCGGAGCATAGGTTAAAAAATATTAATTAATTAAAATATAGACACAGTATCTTTATTCACATTTCATGTTTTTGTTTTTGTTTTACAGGAAATCTCAGTAGTAACTTTAAGTATATACTAGTCCATATTCAACATTTGTATCATATATGTTAGATATAGATAAACGATTCAAAGTTTAAATCTCCTCGAAAGAAACAAACCTCTAAAATTAACTACAGAAGAATGTCACTTAGTAAAGCATATTTTAAGTTGTTTGACAAATGGTGTACAGAGCACAACTATTTAATAAGTTTTTCTAAGTTTCATGCAACTTAGTTAAGTATATTAACTATGAAAATAATAAATCGGTGAAATATCAGTACCCATCCTGGCAGAAGGAGTAAAAGAAACAAATTTTCTGGTTGTATTATTTAAAAAAAATCGAAAATGATATTTCATAGTATAATTATCTTTAAATCATGATCAGTGTTTTTATTATTGAGATGTAATGTCACAAAATCTACAGATTGATATACCACGCTTCTTTGTCTTATTACTGTGGTTGAAAGTTATATGACTGTTGTATGCAGTTTGTTTATCATAATTTTATGGTCATATCAGGGTAGACATCAATGTAGTGTAACTAGAAGCATAGGACTTAGGTAAAAAGAAAGCCAAGTTGAGTCAAACATATCTTGATTATTACTCATTATTACAGATTCGCTGTGAGGTCGGTCAAATCGACCAACCTCGTAGCCATTTTGTACCCGTGTATTTTACAGTGTAACATTAAATTTTAATATTGAAAGTCATGTAGTGATGATGTATGTATAGCTGTATCATCCCTATATTCTTGCTTGCATTCTTTTCGGCACAGCCATCCCTACTTCATTTTACATTTACAAAATGTTTTTTGTCATATTGCTTGTTTCAACAAACAGTGACTACCAGAAAAGTGGCGATGGGCGAATGCGTTTCATAACAAAAATTTTTCCCATCAAAACGAGAAAACAATGAGGTTGTTAGACATACACGACTGCTTCAGTTGAAGTTTAATGCGAGTGTTATGACTTAGATAGTTTAATGAGTGTTAAACTTAGTTATTTTTAGAAACGATAGTTTATCACAGATTTGTTTAATTTAATTTAATTAATTGGTGATTGTTATATTATTGCGTCATGTTACTAGAACCATCTGAGTTTTTATTGTTGTTTTAATTGAGTATTATTGCATCATAATATCTGGTAATGTTTGGAACGTATTAGACCTCTGTCAGGGTATAAATACGTGTCGGAAGTTTTGTTCGAAAGGTAGATCTAGACTGAGTGATTGTGAGTTTAGCCATAAAGAGGGTTTTAAAGGGCGCATTTTAAAGTGAAATTATCACAGACTGTACCACAGAGCAGGAATAATAATTAGTTTTGTCAGTTACGTTCTAAAGTAACTGAACCAACATGTGTGGACTTTGACGAAAAAAAAGAGACAATTATTTAAAGCTCTGGATACAACTGTGATAATCAAACAGTGTAACGAACATCCGTATATACGTTTGACTTGCTTTAATATATTATTTTACAACAAGTGGACTGTGTGTTTTTGTTTATTTTTGACATTTATCGTTAACAAGTCAAAGACACCTACTTTAGAGAATCCGTTCCATACATAAAAGTTGACAGAGGTAGAGCCCCTCAGTGTCACAGCGGTATGTCTGCAGACTTACAACGCTAGAAACTGGGTTTCGATACTCGTGGTGGGCAGAGCACAAATGGCTCATTGTGTATCTTTGTGCTTAACTTAAAACAAACAGAGGTAGAAAACCAATTAAAAATAACTAAACTTAGTTATTTGTCATATTCATCGGCAAAACATCCACAGGTATGTTTAGGTATATATTTTAATATATTTTGCTCCCTAACTACAAGGCTTACAGAAAAAAAAAAGGATTCCGTAAGATAAATATACTTTGTCAAATGCTTATCTCAGTTCAAACTATAAGTTTTACAGTTATTATATTCCATCATTCCTGGTTTTATTAAACCTGTAATTTAAACAGGGAAACAATTAATTATCCACTGCAAAAATGAACATAATTATTAATACTGTTTCGTAGAACAGGGTAATTTTTTTATGAACCTATTTTATATTTATGTATTTCTGGAAATGTTTGTACGCACACTTAACTATCGACAGGAATTCATATTGAATTATGTGTCATAATTTTGATTGCTATGCAGTAAGTATAAAATATCATCCAATTTTCTGGGAAACATCGCAAGTTAGAGTTATAAGTAAATATTGGGAAGTGTCTAGTTATCCTTATCTTGGTGCGCTTGAAGTCATCCCTGCTGGATATCCAATTTTCTTTGAAGGTTGCATTAGTAAGCGTTCCTTTCTAGATGAGGGATGGTTAATCTACAACAAAAGCACAACTTCAATGGAATTACCCTAACATAATCCATAAAGGTATAAAAATCAGTATCAGCATATGATTATCACATTATTATGTCATTTCATAACTTTGTAAGGACAACGAAATTTATTAGTTCAGTACTCTTAATTATACAAATAATGATAAAAGTGAGTACATGTTACAGTTTATAACGCTACAGAAAGGTGGGTAGGTCTACTTTCAGAAAGTTCCTGCGAACATGTTTGTATTTTAGCTATTCGTTTAACCTATGCATAACTTTTTCAAGGCTGTAATGTTTTGTTGTTGTTTTTTTTTTGTTTTGTTTTGATAGAATACCCTCGTGCTTATCCAAGCTACAGAAACTGTCCTCCTAACTTTTGAAGCCAGTTTGGCCACTGGCCCTGTTACTGTTCTTAATGACATTAGTAAAAATAGTTATTTTAATATATTTGCTGCATGGAAGTAAGGCATTTATAGGTAAATAAAGCAAAATATTAAACTTAATAAAAAATAGTGTTTGTAAAACAGACACAGTTGAAATTTGATATAAACAACTCGTTCTTTTCATTTCACAGTTTAAATTTGGTTCAGAAGCTTAAAAGATTTACTGTTGTGACTATTCTAGTGCAGTTTGTATATTAAGCATATAGCCCTACATGAACAAGGGATTTTTTTTGTCTTGATGCTCTTGCCAGTTCTTGTAATATTTTGGTCCTTGTGAAGAATCAAAATATGTAGTGTTTACTGGTTAGAAAGGATAGCTGAAATATTGTACTTGGACTCCTGACTTCAAATATTTAAAATAGCATGCACCTTTAAATAAAGTTCATTATTGTGTAAATAATTCTCGAGATTCGTGAATGGGTGAGAACACACTCTAGAAAATATAATAAAACTTGAAAAATAATTATTAACAACTATAATTGTTCACGTTTGTCTTTATTAATGTTTTCAGACCATATAAACTATCCTTTAGAAAATTATAAAGTTTATTGAAATTATTGCCCAAATCTAATTTTATACAAGTAAGAATATTACAAAAGCTAAACACCAGAGCACAGATAGCCCTTTGTGTAACTATGTGCTTAATAATAAACATGAACATCTTATGTATTAAGATAAAACTTATCACATGTTGTTTATAGAATATTGGTGCTTAGTTCGGTATTAATTTTATATGAAAGTTCCGAATTTTTTTCAAACTAGCGTTTTTTTAACAAGATGAGTATATTTTTAAAAGTTTATAGACCTCAGAATATTTTATTAACGTCAATTTAGTCCTAATGGTAGCCTAATGTAAATGGGGAGAGATGTAATACAGAAATGCACGGTTTAAAAGTTAATTATATGCAGTAGGAGCAAACCAGTATATGTTAATCCACTAATAAACAGTATTATATGTCATGATATGAATTGGAATCAATGTAAAGGCACAGAAACAAGATAAAGTTACAAAAGTAATAAAATTACACACACACATATATATATGCCAATAAACATGATTTTACAGATCAAATATACCATCAATGAAAGAAATGTCGCGAAACAATACACAAGTAGCTGTTATACAATTCCATAAAAAATCAACACAAGCTTTCGGTCAGTTCGCTGACCATCCTCAGGTGTAGAAGTCAAAAATTAACACAGTATAGCGTGGAAGTTGAAATAAAGTTCAACTACCTAAATTAACAGTAAAAGCTCAGTAGCGCTGCTGATTGTTTAATATCGGATTCTTTTGAAGAATCAGCAAAGTTTTCTTCCTCCGGAGCATAGTCTCGTTTTCGGCATTTTTAATTACTTTGAACATCCTGGGGGACGGAACCACATCACATTCACTTATGCATGTCGAACAATGCTTGAGCTGTCCTTGAACCTTGGATTAACCTCCCGGAATTAATGAACGTTTTTCTTTTAAGTTAATATCTCTTTGCCACCCTTATTAACTTGACACCGCCTACACATACTTCCCTAATCATTATTAAATTACTATTTTTTACTTTATCATTTTTCAAATTTATGTTTATCAATTTTCTGTGCCCTTTTAATTACTAAAATCTAATTCCTATCACTTTAATACTTATTTTCCATTTTAAAACTGTTCATGGAACCGCTTCAACAATGTTTCTTCTGACAATATTTTTGTTAAAAGTGCTCCACAAAGTACGTACGTAATTTAGAATCTCTTTATATTCTAACCCTTCATCGATTCTATCTAAGCCTTTTTTCTATGTAACACGGTTTGAACTGCCTGACGAAGGGTTTTTTGCCCAAAACGTTGCAAATAACAATAAAGTTTTTGTTATAGACGTGTGTTTTACCAGCTTTGAACACTTTTTCGTCATTGTGTTTACCACAGGTTGCAGTTATTTATTTCAATTTATACTTTTCTTTCAACAATAAGATTTACTACTTTATACGTCTAAAGCTGTACAAATGCACCTTATAGATTCGAATAGAATTTACTATTTAAACCATTTGAAGCTTTATACTGTTAGTTTCGATTTGTGTTTTAGTGAACATTCGTGAAGAAGCTGTAAAGCGAATTGTTGAGTGTCTAATTAAATAAAAACGACATTTTGGTGTTGTAAGGTCGTTTATTTCTAGTATTAACTACATGTTGTTACCATTAAAACAAAAAAATGCAACAATTATCTGTCTAATATTGTAGACACGTCGTGATGCTAAGGGTAAGACCTTAGAAACCAGAACAATTAACCTTAATCGTTCTTAAGTAAAAAAAAAGTGCCAACCTGATTCTAAAATATTCTTTCGTGAAAATAATGAGTTCGTATTTCAAAAGATCTACTGACCAAGTTGTTAATAATATCTTTCTATGCCCTCTGCTAGTCGTATCGATTGTTGTTCTTGTTTGTAAAAATATTTTCGACATTGGTGATATAATCTCCTTTTATCCTAAGTGGCTGGAAAAATCGCTCCCCCTAGAAAAAATATACCTACTTTTTGTTTGTAGCCTGGCAATCTTTTTAGTTTTATTATATTCAAAACTAATAACATCTAACTGCTTAAAACGTCTGCCGAAAGCCCTGAAGCGCCTGTGTATATTCCAGTGCGCTATAATCGGGCTCATCATTGCTACTGTTATGTTTAAAATATTATGTTTGTCCTACATGCAAAAAATAACAAAGGAGCAAAACAAAAATAATTGGAAATTGAACACATTTCTCACCTCAATCATGAACAACAAATATCATGAGGTTGGGTAAGTCATGAGACTTGGTGAAGCTTGTTTTTATACTTTTAAAAAATTAGCATAATTAGTTCATGTAAAAAAGGTGTTTAGCTGTGAAAGATAAGTGGACTTAAAACAACACAGATGATATTGTATCTGTTTATTGAACTCAATTCATTATTAATTAGTTATATCCTTAAACGTGTTGTGAAATCAATAATCATTGAAGTAGTACTTTTGTGTTAATTTTCAAAATTCGCAAATACTGTATACTTAGTACTTACCATGATTTAGAGGGTGCTACGGAAAAGACGTTGGAAGGTTAAGCTCTTATATATATTTTGAAAATTATTTAATAATATTATTAGTAGTAGTAGTAACTTCGGTTAAATAACTAAATAATAACTAGATTTAGTAAAATTAGTAAATAAAAGTAAGAGGGTCAAAGTTTTAAATTAGAGTTTAGTGGTGTAAATTGTACTATAAGTTGAATAACGTTAAATCAGGCTTAGTACGTGTACCAATACTTTAGGCTTAGGTACAAATTGTACAACTCAACTTATTGTAAAACAAACAGGTTAAATATATTGTTTTATTAAATATACACACTCTAAAGACTATTGTTTAGTCTTTTCACGTTTTAAGGATTAACTTGTTTACTTGAATTTAGATCCGTTAGTTTAAATTCAGCTTACAGTTACACTTAAGACAGGTAGGTTATATTAAACCAATCTAAACACATTATATTATTAGCATTACGTATACGGTATACATAAAACTTTCAAAGTAAAGAATAGTTATTGTCACTTGTATTTGAAGTATTTCTGAGTTCTCGATAATTAAATATAAACTAAATTACTTTTGTGATGGATTTACTATTATATATATGTTTTAATATCGACATTTGTTTAAGTTAATTTATATATAGAAATGTACATAACTTATACTGTTAAATATGTATTGCGAAACTCCCACCTATTCTTTAAAGTTGTAGAGGATTTTCGAGTGTAAGAATCAACAATATATGTGTGTACTTAACCGTTAGTGTAGCGTGTTAGTATTGTTAAGTCAGCTGAAGTTTCGAGAAACTCTCCACACGCCTATAAATATAACCAACGCGACGCGCCTAAAAATAGTATCTATTATTGTTTTGCTATACTTTGTATGCTATAAGCATCGGATGCTATAACTGTGATATTTGACCAGGAACATTTATAAATTTCGAATATTACAAACCATTTAACTTCAGTGAATTCATATCCGACATTAGTACTTTTACGAAAACACCTTACGTCATCAGTGGAAAAAGATCAAGCGTGTGATCA
>NW_013666423.1:353012-355192 GCF_000517525.1 Limulus polyphemus
TTATTAAATTCTGCTTTTTCTTCAGTTTTTACTAATGAAGATTTAAGCAGTGTTCCACATTTTGAACATTTGATATATGGAAACAAGATGACTGAATTAATTCTGAGCTTGTTAAAAAAATTGGAAAGTTTAAAGAAAGATAAGGCTCCTGGGCCAGATATTTCCCATGGGTTTTGAAGTAGGCTAAGGATTTGATATGTGAGCCACTTCTTCCTTTTTTTATAAGGCATTGAATAGTTGACAAGTGCCAAAAGATTGTAAGTTAGCTAATGTCACTCCTCTTTTCAAGGGAGGTGATACAAATTCTCCCAGTAATCACAGGCTGATTAGTCGTACATCAGTTGTGAGAAAAGTTTTGGAAAGCCTGATAACATGTTTTACAAAGTCACTTAACAAAGTTTAGAATTTCATTGGATAGTCAATATTGTTTCACTAAGGAAAATTTCGCCTCGCAAATCTTTTGACATTCTTTGAAAGGTTACTGCTTATGCAGATGAAAGTACGAATGTAAAATTGGTGTATCCGGATTTTCAGAAAGTACTTGACAAGGTGCCACATAAAAGGCTTGTTAAAAATTATAACTATAGGTGTAGGGAATAAGTTAGCAAACTGGATGGAAGAAATCAGAAGGGTGTTACAAATGGAGTTCAATCGAACTGGATTAATGTTACAAGTAGGGTACTTCAGCGCTCAGTCTTAGGACCTTTGCTCTTCTTGCTTTACATTAATGACCTAGATGAAGGAATGGTCAATAAATTACTTAAATTTACAGATGCTATTAAATTCTTGGATGTTGCTAGCTGTGAAGAGGATGCTGCTGATTTACAAAAGGATTTAGATCATTTACTGAGTTGGGCAAATAAATGACAAACGGGTTTAAATTATTATAAATGCAAGATAATGCATGTGAGTTATGATAACTTGAATTATAAGTATAATTTGGATGGGAATAACCTTAACAGTGTCATGAAAGAAAGGGTACTTGGTGTAATGGTTGATCAGTCTCTTAAGCTGTCCAAGCAGTGTGCTGTTGCTAGTGTTAGGGCAAATAGGATTATAGGTTGTGTTTACAGAAATATTGAATACAAATCTAAAGAGGTTATAATTTCATTGTATAGGTCATTGGGTAGGTCACATTTAGAGTATTGTGTTCAATCTTGGGCTCCTTAACTTAGGAAGGACATTTAATTATTTGAAAAGGTTCACAGAAGGGTTATTAGAATGATGCCTAGGTGGAAGGGGTTGTCTTATGAGGAGAGATTAAGATCTCTGAAACTGTTTTCTCTTTAAAAAAAGGAATGTGACTGAGGTGTTTAAGATTGTAAAGGGAATTGACAGTGTTGATGTATCGTCTTTTTTCATACTTAACCGCCGTGAGATTATCTAGGGTACACAAATATAAGTTTTAGCAGGGTAGGAGTCACCTTCAGCTAAGACAGTTATATTTTTCAAACAGTGTTGTTGGCCTCTAGAATAGGTTGCTTTCGAATGTTGTGGATACAGTAATTTTAAGTGAGTTTAAGAGAAAGCTTGATAATTATATGAATGGGTTGGCTTTGAATGTTTTAAAATTAATTTATTTAATAGTTTTAGTTTAGTTTAGAGGGTGGGAGAGCCGAGGTGGACCAATAGGTTCTTGTTTTCCCAAAACATTATGTTATGTTATCTAATTGCAGTAGCTGTTAAGAAATTATAACTTGTCTTTGCTCGACAACATTTCATATTGTTCTGTCAATGTAAGATATCTTAATATACGTGTTAAAGAACGTTATAAGTCAATGAACTAAACAAATACATGCATACAATAAAATAACTATATGGCAAAAATGAAGTTCCAAAAAGATCACATTCATACAGATATGTTGCTTTTTTTACGGTTTTGAAAACAGCTATCAAATAACGACATTGACTTGTTGGTCCTATAGATTTCTGTGAAGATTTATATCTGTATTATCGGTATGTATTAGGTCGTCAAAAATCTAATGTCGCGTTTTTGAACACTTTCAATAACCCCCCCCCAAAAAAAACAAACAAACAACAACAACAACATATATCACGTATAATAGTTAAACGAACAGCCTAAACGTCACGTTAGTGTAGCCTATATAATGTGTAAAGTTTAGTATACTCTCATTCCTTATAGTGATGGTACACGACGAAACACACATTCGGCACGTAAT
>NW_013666423.1:356192-378936 GCF_000517525.1 Limulus polyphemus
GCGCGTTTGACGCAACAAAAGATTATGGAGTTTGGTTGGAACGTTCTCCCCCACCACCATACTCTCCACATATGTTACCATCAGGTTACCATCTTTTTCGTTCGCTGCAACACCATCTTAATGGGAAAACGTATGCAAATGTGAAGGTGTTAAAGAGGACATCGACATTTTTAATGCTTCACAGCCAAGGGATTTCTTTAATCAGGGCATTAACAACCTTATTGTAAGATGGAAAAGCATCATCGATAAGATTGGAGACTATTTCATTTAATGAATATTTTGTTTTGATATATAAGTTGTTCGATTTTTTATTATCTAAAACAAAGCGACATTGATTTTTTAACGATCTAATATATATCAGAATAATAATGTATTCACCTTCTTACAAAAATTACAGAGATGACTGCTTAATACCTTGGATTCAGCTTTCTACTGTCAGTTATCCTCAGTACAAGAACTGCAACCAAGGGTGCTCAGTAGGAGATACAAATACAATATTTCTAAATAACATGAGGAACCTGGTAATCTACTATGGTATAATTACAATATTGATATTGTTTGGGTTATGTCTTCTTCTACTTCTGGTATTAAAGGTGAGATTTTAACTCAAACCGTCTAATGTACACTATTTACTGAGAATCTCTTAGCCAAGTTACAATTAAACAACAACAAACAACTTTCATTTGTACACGATTACGTTATTATCTGTTGAACTATTTGTTTATTTTTATTTATGCACAAAGCTACACAAGGGCTATCTGTGCTGTCCCCCCCCCCCGGTTTCTAGCGTTGTAAGTCCGCAGACATACCGCTGTGCCACTGGGGGGCTTGAATTAGTTATTGATGATTGATACTTTAACAAAATGTCAGGATTATCTGTGTATAATTTTTTATTATTTTTAGTGATTAGTTTACACTACACGGATGTAAAAGATAAAGCAAAATTAGTACTATAAAACAATTTTGATATCACAAGAAAATACACAGGATTTTTCTTAAAGTGTTTCTATTCAAATAAAAGTTTTTAATGTTCCAAAAATATCTTTTTCACACATTGATAAATGCAAAAAACTCTATAAAACGCTAACTGTAAATCTCAAACAGATTTTAGTTATATATATTTAAAACACTGTTTGTTTGAAGATAAGCACAAAGTTACCCAATGGCCTATCTGTGTTCTGTCCATCACGGGTATCGAAACTCTACTTCTAGCGTTGTAAGTCCGCATACAATCCGGGGGGCTTTTATTACATAAGCTATATAAAGTGTTTTAATGCTATAAATAAATAATCTTATAGCACCAAATTTGTTATTTTTCATTAATTGGAATTTATTATTTAAACCAACTGGAATCTTGTACTGTCAATTACGGTTTGTGTTTTAGTGGAACACTCATGAAGAAGCTGTGTCCAATTAAAGAAAAAATAACAAATCTGGTGTTATAAAGTCGTTTATTACCAGTAACGTATGAACAAAGTTAAATCTCCTATTCAGACAATGAATCAATCTCTCGTGTTTTTCTTGGTGCAACATAAATTTATTCACATATTTTAAAATGAATTATGTTCCAAGATAATTCGTATAAGCCCCACGTTGGTTCATCGGTAAACTTCAGGGCTTAAAATAATAACATTTTGGGCTCTATTCCCATAGCGATCACAGCGTAGATTGTATAATGTGTAGCTTTGTTCTGAAACAAACATACTCATGTATATATATATAGTTAAATTACTTTGTATTTAGCGCTGTAAAATCAAGTCATGTTTTAACTGAGGAACATTAATAAGAGCACAAAAATAAGTAATGGAAACTATTAATTTAGAATACGTCAACTCTGTAAGTTTCCATTGCTACTGTTATGGACGTATTTTGAGATCGAGTATTTTTTGTCTTATTTTTATTAGGATGTGTCATCAGTGTCTTCTACCGTCTCTAAAAAAAACAAGTACTCCATAAAACTCACTGGAGGCAAAGTTCCCAGGTGGACAGCGATTCAAGTACAGAGTTAGTCCTTAAATGTAGATACTATAGAAGGTAGACAAATAGACAGATTCTTATGGTGAAAATAGAATTCTCCTAATTTCAATACTGATACAATCAAAGAAATTATTTTTAGTGTATTTATTTTTTATTCTTTGTCACAATCTTTGGAGTGTCAACAAACACGTTTTTGATTTTTTAACAAATTTCCAGATAAATAAGTCATTAAACGTACAATTTAATAACAGTAGTGAACACAATAAATTATATTTAATATTTGATAAAAACTTTTCTCGGTTATATGTATATACATAGATAATTAAGTGTATAAGTAACACAACAAAAGTCTACCAGTTACATTTCCTTCTATGTTACTTCCACAGAAGCGTTGATTGAACATCTTCATGACGTATAAGCCACTACCAAGTACGTCAAGTATGCAACCAAGACTAAAGCCGTTTCCCAGTTCTGTAAATCTGGAAAGTCTAAACCGGTTATACCAAAGAGATATCAAAATAAACAAAGCTTGTCTAAATCTCCAATATCAAAAAGAAAGATACAAATGAGTACGTGAGAGAAGACTGCTTGGCTTTAGAAACTTGAAACTGTTAGACTCATACCTACATCGGCCTAACTTTTTTACAATGCACTAGTAGTGTAGCTTCAACAAGGAAGACGCAATAAAGCTTATATCTGGTAAAGATAATCTTAAGTTGTAAATTAATATCCATTGTTTTAATTTCAATACTTTGATATATTCAAATGGATGAAACGGAATGTCCAAATAGTTGTTGGCTGGATTTGTGCTTTGTCATTGTGTCCTTTCGTAAGATGCTATACTAGAAGTATACTTTAGTCTACCCATATGTAAGATGGGTACTAATTAATAGGTCACTTTGACCTTTAACTTCAAGATCGCAGACGGTCTCGTCTAATATGATAGTTGACGCAAAATAATATCCATTGTTTTAATTTCAATACTTTGATATATTCAAATGGATGAAACGGAATGTCCAAATAGTTGTTGGCTGGATTTGTGCTTTGTCATTGTGTCCTTTCGTAAGATGCTATACTAGAAGTATACTTTAGTCTACCCATATGTAAGATGGGTACTAATTAATAGGTCACTTTGACCTTTAACTTCAAGATCGCAGACGGTCTCGTCTAATATGATAGTTGACGCAAACTCAGTGGCATAGTACCTTTCCTAAAAGAACAAGATGAGACAGCATGATAATTAAAAAGTCCTATTTAACTGTTTCGGTTTAAAGTTGTTCATATTCAAAGGTTGTTAGAAACCATTGACACACCCCTCTGATGATGGAACAAGTTGTGTCACGCTCTGCCATGGGAATAAAACTAAAGCAATCTAAGAAGTTTACACAGTTCGTAATATATTTCTTCGCTGTAGTTCCAGTCGTTCTTTAATGATACTGAAAAGCTTTTCTACTCATTCGATTTTAATCACAACAAAACCTAATTAGACTTTTTCATGACTTTTGAATAAGTTTTTATTTAAGGTCACATTCTCGTGTCAAGGCGACATATTTTGATTGTTAATCCAGCTTTTCATCGCTTCATTTCAGTTAAAAAAGAAAGGAACTTTGACTAACGGATTAGTTTTGATCATTCCAATACTAACAGGTTCTTGTTAGCAAAGTTTAGTGTTTGTTTTGTTCTCATTATCAACAGCTATAGGACGTGTAAATGCATGCTAAACTCGGAAGATTCTTTGAAGAGTTCCCCAATCTTCACCAGATCTATCACTTTTTTTTAACTGCTGTTGGTTAGAGCATCAACATTTCTGGAGTATGTTTTTGTTGTCATTAGGAGATCATCCTCATCAAAGATACTTCTTTCAGTATGTTTATTTCCCTTATATTTGTTATCCTCAAGGTAAGATTTTTTACTATCTATATTTCATGCGTCACTTTCTCTCAAATTCTGCAAATTAACCTTTTAACAACTGCCACACGAGCCAGCCTGGCATCTTGCCTTGGATCCAAAAAATGAGTTATTCCAGAAAAGTTTTGGGCTGGTTTGGTTAGACAAAAAGAAGATTTTTGCACTATTTTCGGAGTCACTGTAACAAACACAGGAACTGACTTGAGACCATAAAAGCAAACATGGAGAAGTTAACTTGCAAATGTAAATCAAAACGATGAAGCAATGAAACATGTTTGAAATATTCTAGATTAGGCTGTGAATGTGATGGTTTAATGTTGTGATTAAACTAAACCATGGGTACAGGTCAGATGTGGGAAGAATTTATCCGAAAATATCCCAATCGATTTGACATACCAGGTGAATCGGAGAGTCGTCAATTAGTTACTGCATTGACAGCGAAACATAAAACAATAGGCATAATTGTATCGTTATCTTCAAAAAGAGAGATTGGAATCATTAGTTTCAATATTGTGTCAAACTAACAGCACAGTAAAACCCAAAGATACAGTGTTGAAGTTGAAGCAGATGCAAGATGATTTTCATAGGTATTCTCAATTCAAAAATACCATTTCTGCAATGAAGAGTAGCTATAAGAAGGATGGTATAATGCCCATTATAGTACCACCATAGTATAATCGATATAGATTTCATTATCATGTCATGTTTTCATTAATATTTAGCTGTTTTGTGTGTTGTTTTTTTCGGTTCAGGAGTTGTGCCGAACTTCATTCATCGAGATATATCAAAATAACCCTAAATCACCGGATTTCAGAATGACCCTCCTGTTGACCATTCTAGGCTCAATACTAAAAGATGCTGGGCTGTTTCGTGTGGCAGTTGTTAAGTAAAAAAAATATAGTTACTTTACACTTACACACACATTAAATGCTACGTTAAATAACTAAACAGAAAAATATTATACTACTAGTTTCAAACAGCGCGAAAAGTTAAAGTTACTCACACATAATACAAGTTAAAGACACCATATTCATTAGCTACTAATGAGCTGATAATGGCTATTGTTACTATTATTGTATTAAGACTAAGTCCCAATTAGTGTGACGTTTATTTATCATATCGTGAGACGGAAATATTCATCTTATTATTGTTCATAATGTTGAAACCCATACATTTCACCCATATGTTTCTAAACGTTTACTTTGTTGTTTAGCCCGAACAAGGCATAACTTAATCTGATAGGCGTTGTCTTCATGACTAGAACTTTATTGAAAGTGTTGGAAACAATTTAGGCTTTATAAAAAACAAAGTAGTTTGTAGTTAGTGAGTCTGTTACTGTTTAATTAGAGATTGGTGTGGTGAGTTTACGTGTTAGAGTTACGCTGTAAGTAGCTAGTTATTTGTCTGTAAACGAGCTATACAGTTATTTAGATACGTTTTATAATAATAGGTAGAAGTGATCCAATAGAATGCTGTATATTCATGTAAAGATTGAAAAAATAAGACACGGAAATGGAATTAATGTTCATTGTGCAACATCTATTGTTACACAGTGAAATGGAAATGCTTAATTATTATCTCAAAGGTCTCTTTATTACCCAAAATATGTAAACAATCAAAAGAGGGGGGACAAGATAAAAAAGAGCAGCACACAAGATGGAACACACAAAGAAAAGGATCAATTAAATGGCCAACACTTAAGTGAAAGATGCTTATTCAAACTTGATTACGAGTATTAAGCGCTTATTCACTGGATTAAGATGGTGCAGGACGATTTCAATGGCAGACAGCCTGTACTATGCACATTAGAATTTGTTATACTCTCGTAATAGATTATTATGTAAGAAATGGTAAAATGCAATTGGAGAGAAATTGGACTTCATTTGGTACTTGCATGATCATTAGAAAAACAAACATTCCATTGTCTTCTGAACTTTTCAACAGCTGGCCATTTAAGTAATAAATAGACAGTGGAAACAATAATAGATCAGTTCTATTGAGTTGGATGCCAGAAACCTTTAATAGATTAATACAAATCACCTGGACTGTGCTGTGAGCCAAATAATCCATGAAGGGTAACTACAGCAGTATTGTGGTGGACCATCACTTGAAATAACTGCTGTCAATGTGCTTTGCTCTCTACCACAAAGTAATAGAAAAATGAATACATTTCTCTAGTGATGAACTATTTCATCTCTATGGCCAGAAGCACATACTGTTTCTTGTCAAGAAGCAGAACAAGGAAGCTTGGCAAAGAATTTGTTTTGAGATTTGTGATGCTTAGGGAACTTTATGTGGATCAGTGACAAGACTCTGAATTATCTTTGTTTATGGAGTTATTTAAGTCATTGAAATCAGAAACATCAGAACGACAGCCCTTCATTCCTTTTCTGATGTTATGGTGGAAAGCTATAATTGTGCACTTAGGTTAATTGACAATTTATGTGAAAGGGTACCAAAAACCATGAGATCAAAGTCTTCCACTCTTACTCATCAGTTATCAAATAGTTATACATAAGCTATAGGGAAAACACCAGCATTAATAATGTTTCCAAGAAAACTTAAAATTTTATTGAGCGTTCTGTATTCACACCTTGAGGTCAATGAGTCTTACACACAGTATGCAACTTCACTAAGGAATAACATTGATATAAGTAGTTACCCCTGTACTTGGGCACCCAAAGGATGCTGCCTCAGTCATCAAGTGAGTAGAGATCAAAGGATGCCACCTGAAGGTTATGTAACTATATTACATAATATGTAAATTATCTCAACACTTGAGGGTTACATAATATTCAAAGGGTGATGGCACCTGAGGGTTACATAACTATTGCATAATATACAAAGAATACTGTTTTCTGGGGGTTATATAATAGAAACCAGAGATTGATGCTTCCTGAGATTACATAATACGAACCAGAAGGCGCAGCTGTCTTAGTGGAGGAGTGACATCATAGTTTTGCAAAGTGGTACCACAGGACGTATTGCTAAGAGAGGGATTACATCATAATACCACTAAGTGGCACCAGAGGGCATGATGTTAGGAGAGAGGACGCTGCTTTTTTGAGAGGGAACACCATAGTTCAATACCATGGGACCTGTTATTATAGGCAGACAGTGGGGTTATTATGTTTTATGGTCGTACTAAGTTTTTATGAGTGGGTTGTCGTACTAGGCATATTACTTGTGTTTTACAAAGGAAAATAGTATTACTAAGGGCATTATTACCATACTCCCATAAAAATGCATACAAATTTCAGCTATTCTCAATATATGTTTATAGTTTTCATTTATATATTTAACTGTATTACATATATTTGTAAAGGTGCCTGGTGTTATCAAGATCCTATAGATGGACAATGTTACTGTACTTCCATAGGACTACATACATATTTCAAGATGTCTCAACTTATTTTTATTGTTTCCATTTATATATTACATGTGGTTTACAAAGGTGGATGATGTTACTAGGTGGACTATGTTACTAAGGTTAGTGTAACAAGGATGGATGATGTCTCTATAAATATATAGTTCAAAAGGATGATGATCTCATCATAGGGTGTCTCATCATGTGATTACATCATCAACATTGTAGTATAGATTTGATTATATGCCCTCAAAGTTACAAGTAAAACATTATTTTAAAGAGACAACTGACATAACATATTGTATTACATATCTCAATTTTATCACACATACTATCTTAATTTCTCCATTATTTGAGTGAGGTAAATATTATAGCATAGTGAATAATTAACAATGGTCTGTCACTTTATTTATCAAACATTGTTAATTCATTAGTGCTATATTATTTGCTTTTATATTTGACTTGCATGACATACCTTCTATAATTTCTCACAGCTAATTCACATCTATAACTGATATATTGTGTAACATCTATTTGTCCTCAAAAGGACGCTTATTTAAATATCTAAGTAGTATACAATAATTTCATGTTTAACTTGGTGAGTTGACTTTACCAAATAGTTATGTTTAGCCATTACTATTTTTATCTTTCTGCAGATATTTTCACAAATCTTTATCTAGACATATTCACCTAGGCCAAGAACCTCAAGCAGTGTATCTACGTTTTGGAACTTCAAAACAACTGACAATTTAAAGGTTTATCACAAAACAGGTCATTGGCAGTCGAGGTTTCCACGTGGTCAAACAACCAGTCCTCTCTCAAAACTGGCAGAATAAAAGGTCAATAGCATTGATAAATTCGGAATTATAAAATTTTGTAACACATAGAGATATGCTATTTTGGTAGAATATGTTATTTCTAGTTTGTAATGATATGTGCGATACACTTTAAAATGATTCAGAGGTATATATATATATATATATATATTAAATATTTGTTTACAAATTAGAAATTCTATTACATTATAACATTTAATCATATTAGTTCACTAAAGCATCAAATACATCTTTAACAAGTGAACATAGTTTATAACTGAAAAAACGTTGACAACCATAATATTAAAAGGACCTTTAATTATAAATCAGGTGATTATTCTTTCATATCTTATAAATCCAATCTATGTATTGTTTATCATTACAACAACAATGTCAAATCATAGACTTGACAAGAATACTGAAAAATGTATTAACAAAACTTCAAAATATGCTAATATACTATAAATATCTTAATTTATAAAGCCCTGAATTAGCTTTCATACAACCTTTGTACATATTGTTCATACTACTAATCCAGTTAGATTTTAAATTTTTCATTTGTGTAACACCAGATTTATCATGAGACATTTTAATACATCATACTAAAGACATGTTGCTACATAAATAAATGAATAAAGGATTCAAACATGTGCATTATAGTGAAACATAATTATTTTGTGACACCAGTAGTATCATTTCTTCACACTGCATATGAGATTTCAGTCTGTATGCTGCAAAAACTAGTTTATCAACTACTTTACATTTCAAAACATATATCTTCCCCTCCTAAATATTTTGTTAAGATGTTTAATTTTTTTCCCTTAAAAATTTTACAAATCTTCAGTTACAAATCAGTATTCAGATTATAAGGCAAATTTCATATAATTACATGTCTAGCCTAGTCTTTTATGATAAATTACACACCATTGATATTAAATTCGATTACGAGGAACCCACTTTGAGACTAATAATGCTTGGAGACGACTTGAATGGGTAATGAAGAAAAACTTTAATATAAGTTTAACATAACAGCAAATGTACGACGTTTTGACAGGGTTTTTTCATCATCAGGTACCAGGTCTCAAACTATGACATCACTTTTTCCCTAAGACAGCAGCGCACTGTGTTTTCTATTACCTAACAGTTATGTAACCTTCAAGTGTAGGTATCCTTTGTATATTACATAAAAAATTTGTAACCTTCAGATGTCGACATAATTTACATATTACAAAATAGTTATGTAACCCTCAGATGCATCCTTTGATCTCCATTCACCTGGAGACCTCCCCACTGAGAAGGCATCCTTTGGGTGCCCAAGTACAGGGATAACGACTGATTTTGTCAGGTAAATACTTCAGTTAGCCATTGATAAGATACAAATATTGCTATGATTTATATGCTGATAAGACTAAATGTTTCCTTTTACTATCCTTGTAACAAGAGATGATTATCTCCAAAGATAAATAGATGCTGGGAGGGACCCTACACTGCTCTCAAACAAATTAGTCAATGATATGTCTTTCAATGAAATTCGTTGACAGCTTACAGTGAGTAGTTGGAAAAGTTTTTATATTAGAATAAGTGAAACGTTTTGACCACCCGTGCGTTAATTTTCAAATACAAAAACAGAACAAATTAAATTGAAATATAAAATATAAATATTTTGAAGTATTGTGTCAGTGCAAAACAAATATGGTCTTAAACATCTCATTAGTAGGTTTTGAATATGATGAACGTAACCCCCACTACTTTTAGGCTTAAAACTTGTCATGCATACCAAATGCTGTGAATTTTAAAGTGATTCTGTTTCTGTGTAGTATGTTGGCATAAGAATTATAAAACAGAAAATGTATTTTAATTACACTGAATTATAGTTTCTAATAAAATGTTTTAGTCGAAATTGATGAAGAGACGTAAAGATGATGAATGGAAAAGAAGAACATTAAGGAAAACCGCTGAGAATGATGATACTTAGAGTGAAAAGGTTCCAAGAAAACCAAGGTCCCCAACGTTGGTGTCTCTTGTAAAAAAGGCACTCAAAAAGAGATACCAATTATAATGCTTTTAGCAATAATACTTCTAAAGAAAGCTACAGCTCTGATGAAGATGATAATTTTCAGAAAAAGAAATATAATGCAAAAGAAGTTACTAGAAAAAAAAAAAAAAGACTTCCGAACACAGTTCCTAGATTGTGATATCTTTGGATGTCCTAAATGATTATATTAAAATAAGAGAAAGAACAAAACTAATATACTGGTACATGAGGAAAATATACTGACCAAGGCTGAACATTTGACCAAATATCAGTGTTTTGATTTGACATGAAATAAAACAAAAGCTGAAAGTATCAAAATGTTAAACAATTTAAAACTAGGCTCGCCCGACAATCCTTATGAAACTTACCTAACAGTCATGGGTTTTTCTGACTTATGATAATAATTCAGATCCTTGTGTAACTGTATAACAGCCATTATCGAAAACATATTGCTTCCGATATTAACTTCTATTATCTGAGGCCTTTTCAAGACGTTCAAAATTCGCCTCGTTCTAGAGGATTTTCTCAAGTAATCCTTGAACATTTATATGTTTAAATTATTTTTAATACCTCATTTAGTTTCATCACCAAAGTGGCTGCGTCTCTAAAGCTGGATTTGGCGCCATATTGACAGAGGAATCCCTAACGTGAAGTGAATCTATGTACTTATCAGGATTATAAGTTATAGTATAAAGTTTCATATTAAAAACTTACATCAGCTAAACTCAGTGGTTAATAATACTTATGCAGCTTTAATGTGTGTTATATTATCTGTAATGAAGTTAAGATTTATGTATATATGTTTTAATTTACAATCATTGTTGTAAATAAAAAAATTGCATATATCTTGTTTTTCGCCTTATTCATTTTACATTGTATGGCCAGGTGGTTAGGGCGTCCGACTCGCAATCTGCGGGTCGCGGGTTCGAATCCCCGTCTCACCAAACATTGCTAGCCCTTTCAGCCGTGGGGGCATTATAATGTGACGATCACTCCCACTATTCATTGGTAAAAGAGTAGCCCAAGAGTTCGCGGTGGGTGGTGATGACTAGCTGCCTTCCCTCTAGTCTTACGCTGCTAAATTAGGGACGGCTAGCGCAGATAGCCCTCGTGTAGCTTTGCGCGAAATCCATAACAAACAAAGAAACAAACATTTTACATAAAGTTATCAGAATAAGACGGTGATATTATTTCTGAAAATGTTTTAAAATATTATCAACTCCTCTGCTGTCCCCCTCTCGGACAGCGAGAAGTTTAAGAACTTACAGCGGTAAAATATGAGTTCGACTCCCCGTGGTGGATTTAACTGTGATGAGCCTATTCTATTCTTAGCTTGTACAGATGAGGAAATATTGGAGGAAAGGAAAACAAAAGGGACAGAGAAGGACATGGATGATAAACTTAAGGAGGTTATAAGTGATTTTTTGATAAGGCATGTGGATAGGATAGTCTCCAGGGTAAATAGGGAGAAAAAAAATTAGATTATGATACTCAGGGGGATACAGGTGGAAGATATAACTGACAGAGCAGGAGATATAATAAAGGGTGCTAGTAGAGATCCAGTTTTTGTTGTGCACGTAGGGGCTAATGAAGTAGGGAAAGGCAGGGCAGAAGAACTAATTAATAAAAAGAGTTGAAAAAGACCATAAGTTAATTGTGTCAGGAATACTGCCGAGAATTAATTGTAGGGATGGAATTGTAAGTAGGTCACTAGTGCTTAGGTTAATATGTACGGATGAATAGATTGGCTAGCTTGACTTCTGGGACTTCAGTTCAATGGGAGAAGGGAGCTTTTTGGAATGCATGGTTCACATCTAAATAGAATAGGATCTGGTTTGTTTGTAAAGGCAATTAACTCAGCTATAAGTGAAGTTTTAAACTAGAACTACACAGTAGTGAGGGCCAGGATAAACTAAATGTAAAAAGAATAAGATGTAGAGAAAAGTTTAGCATAGTAAATAAGTATAGAAGTAGTTATAAGGATAGGCTTAACTGTTACTATTGTAATGCTAGATGAATAAGAAATAGAATAGACGACTTTAGGCCACGATGATGATTTAAATGACAGAAATTATTTGGAAGCACAGGGTTACAGGTTACTTAATAGGGATAGGTACTAAAGAGAGGGGGAATGGCTTTATATGTAAAATGTGAGTTACATTCTGTTGAAGTTGAGGATATAAAAGATAATAGCAAGGATATTAAGAATCCATTTGGGTTTTTATTAGCGGATCTAAAAGGGAAATGCTTTTAGTAGGAGTTTGTTATAGACTACCAGATGGTATTGATGAAATCAGTGAAACCCTTTACAATGAGATTATGATTTCAGCTGTTAATGAAGTAGTAATTATGGGTGATTTTAATTTCAGGCATATAGACTGGGAAATGCTAGAGTCAAAGCAAGAGGGGAAGTTTTGGAAACTCTTAGAGATTACTTTCTTCACCAATTGGTCAAGAAATCTACTAGAAACAATGCTATTTTAGATTCATTGTTAATTTCAAATATAGAAATGATTGAGAGGGTAGAAATTAGAGAACATCGGAGTGCGAGTGATCATTGCTCTATTAGGTTCGATGTTTTACTGCATATGGAGATAAGAAATAATGATGTTTTGGTAAAGCAAATTTTGAATGGATGCGACAAGAATTATCTGTTGTGAATTGGGCAGCTGAGTTATTTGGAGACACTAATCAAATGTGAAAATTTTTTTGAATACTCAAGGTAAACATATTCCTTATAGAAAGAAAAGGATGGCTACAAGTAAAAACTAAGTTTGCTCAGAAAGAGTATAAAAGATGAACTTAAAGAAAAGCATCATAAATTTAATAAATTTGAATTAATTGGTATGACGAGAGATATAAAAGATCATGGAAGATCAAGAAAGTTGGTGAAACAGAAAATTAGGACATCAAAAAGGATGTAGGAGAAACAGTTGGCTAAAAATGTAAAAGTTAACATTTAAGTATATATTTAAATACATTAAGGGAAACAAAATTTTAGGATGGTGTAGGACTCATGAGGGATGATAAAGGAAGGATCGTATCTAATGATTATGAGATACCTGGGTTATTAAATTCTGCTTTTTCTTCAGTTTTTACTAATAAAGATTTAAGCAGTATTCCACATCTTGAACATTTGATATATGGAAACAAGATCGAACAAGATGACTGCATTAATTCTGATCTTGTTCAGAGAAAAATTGAGCCAGATATTTGCCCAAGTGTTTTGAAGGAGGTTAAGGATTGAATATGTGAGTCACTTTATACTATTTTTTGTAAGTCCTTGAAAAGTGTGCAGATGCCAGAGGATTATAAGTTAGCTAATGGCACTCCTCTTTTCAAGGGAGGTGATACAAATTGTCCCAGTAATTATAGGCTGATTAGTCTTACATCAGTTGTGAGAAAAGTTTTGAAAAGCCTGATAACATATGTTTTACAAAGTCATTTAACAAAGCTTAGAATTTTATCGGATAGTCAACATGAGTTTACCTAAGGAAATTTCGCCTTGCAAACCTTTTGACATTCTTTGAAAAGGTTACCACTTATTTAGATGAGGGATGTATTTGGATTTTAAGAAAGTACTTGACAAGGTGCCACATAAATGGCTTGTTAAAAATTATATCTATAGGTGTAGGGGATACGTTAGCAAACTGGATAGAAGAGTGGCTGGATGGAAGAAAGCAGAGGGGGTGTTACAAATGGAGTTCAGTCAAACTGGATTAATGTTACAAATGCGGTACCTCAGCACTTAGTCTTAGGACCTTTGCTCTTCTTGCTTTACATCAATGACATAGATGAAGGTATGGTCAATAAATTACTTAAATTTGCAGATGATATTACGGTTTTTGGTGTTGCTAGCTCTAAAGAAAATGCTGCTGATTGAAATAACGATTTAGACCATTTATTGAGTTGGGCAACTAAAAGGCGGATGGGTTTTATTATAACAAATGCAAGATAATGCCTGTGGTTTATAATAATTTGAAATATAAGTATAATTTGGATGGGAATAACCTTAACAGTGTCATGACAGAAAGGGTACTTGGTGTAATGGTTGACCAGTCACTTAAGCCGTCCATGCTGTGTGCTGTTGCTAGTGGTACGGCAAGTAATATTTTAGCTTGTATCTACAGAAATATTGAATACAAGTCTACAGAGGTTATAAATTCTTTGTATAGGTCATTGGTTTGGCCACATTTGGAGTATTATGTTATAGTCTTGGACACCTTACCTTAGGAAGGACATTTAACTGTTTGAAAAGGCTCAGAGGAGGGTTAGTAGAATAATGCCTGAGTGAAGGGGGTTGTCATATGAGGAGAAATTAAGATATTTTAAATTGTTTTCTCTTGAAACAAATAAGAGTTAGAAGGGATGTGATTGAGGTGTTTGAGATTGTAAAAGAATCGATAGTTTTGATGCATCATCACTTTTCATATTTAACCCTGAGAATAGTAGGGCTAGGGGACACAAATATACATTTTGGCTGGGTAGGAGTCATCTTTACCTAAGACAGTTTTATTTTGCTAACAGAGTGGTCGGCCTTTGGAATAGGTTGCCTTCGGATGTTGTAAAGGCAGTAAATTTACGTGAGTTTAAGAGAAAGCTTGATAGCTATATGAATGATAGGGGTTGGCTTTAATAATTTTTATTTTTTAATTAGTTTATTTAATAATTTTAGTTTAGTCTAGAGGATAGAAGAGCCGAGATGGACCAATAGATCCCTTGTTGTCCCTAAACATTGTTATGTTATATATTTTATAAATCTACATAATCTTTCACAACATTAATCGTTGTCCGAAAGGAGAAGCTTGTGCCATTTTCGTAATACATACATCTCATAGTTAGCTAAAAAATCCATAGTTGAACTAAACAATAGAAGGAATACTAAATGAACGGTAAAAAAAAAACATAACAAAATAAAAGTAGAATTCGCTAACTCATAACATAACGATCGTTTTCGATGCGAAGTATTCGAGAAATACTTCTCCAAATTAGATGATATGAATAAGCCCCATCTTCTAATAAAATGTAGTTAAATGACGCTTAAGAATGTTGAAAATAATGTAAACATTATCAGAAATAATGTTGTAAAGGATATTAGGATAACTTACCGCTAAAGGCTAAAAACCTTACAATAATAATAACAACCAAAATTTCCAATATGTGATCGAGATCCTACGTAAAGCTTAATTCCAAATAAGAATGTAATACTATAAATATTTTATATTTTTAGCACAATGCGGCGATATAAAAGTATACAAGTGATTCTACTAATAAAGATAATGAAACTAGCTCCAGAATATAAATGTACGTGTTTCATAAGTAGAAACCTTCAGTCATTAGTATACCTTTTTTTAATCAATAAATCTAACACATGAAGATGAAATTTTGGTATAATTAATATAAAGCTCTTGCTATAGCAGCCATATTGAAGAGAAACTTTACAATGCTTAACATGAAACATGAAACTCTTCCGTATTGAATATTTTAACAAATCTACGTAATTAATCTTTTTTCACTAATGACAGTTTTATCAGAATAATCGTGCAATACACATAATAAATACATCAAAAAAGACCAGCGCAACCCGATGTTCTTATTTCCTACATTAGATGTTTTAAGCCACTTTAATAAATAAATAAATATATATGTGGGGGTGTAATGAACACTGTAAACTTATATAAGCCTGAAGGTTCATTTTCCTTGTTTAGAATTTCAATAAATCAATATTGATACATACAGGTTTTACAATGAAAATTAATTTGTTTCCCCTTTACTCTCATTTACTAATAAGCTCAAAGTTTAGCACATATGTTTCTTTACTCAATTTCAAGAAGTATCGTGTATATTTCACAAACATAAGTCGCCATGGCAATTTGGCAGCTTTTGGTTTGAAATTATGACAATATTAAGTACTCACATAAGTTGAAATAACCATGCACGACATTTTAATGTCAATTTTTATCACAAATTATCAAATAAATTCGAATGAATTTTATTATATTTATAACATAATTTTTCTGTAACAAATAACAAACACTGAGGTAACAGAACAGCTTTTAATCGATTTCCCTCTGGGCTAAAATCCAATGCATTCTTTACATAACAAGTCAGATATGTGTATTTTGTGAACGATTTTTTGCATTAATTTCTAAGTTTTCTTATAGCAAAGCCACATCAGGCTATCTGCTGTGTCCCCCGATGGGAATCGGCCCCCTGATTTTAGCATTGTAAACCCATAGACTTACTGGTGATCTACCGGAGGACAATTTCTTAGTTCAAATCAGGCTTAGATCATCTTGGCTTGATAAATTTATTAAAATCAAATAACAAAGTTATCCAAACGTCTAATTTAGATGGAAAAAGGCCTTAAGTTGTGAGGTAAGATTGCCTTGCCATTGTCAGTTCGACAGGCGGGATTTGAAAGTTCAACACATAGCAATGTCGGCCGCTTATGCGTACTGTAAATCACGTGCCTTTCAATCTAGTAATATTATATCTATGGCTTGTACATTTTGAACATGGCAGTGCGCACACTAGGACATCGAAGAAACCTAACCAAAGGGACAGCAGAAAGCTCTCCGCTAATTAAGCATAAAGCTGCCTATAAAGTTCGTCTAATCTCTCTTGTCGTCTAGAAAACTGGCTTCAAAAACATCGATTTTCTTAATCTTCTTTCTTCCTTTCCGTCAGCTATAACTCATAAACAGTGTGTCTACTTCCGGCCTGTACACCAAATTAGTTCGCTACTTCCTAGGATGTGCTTTTCAAATCTAGAGCCCCAAGAGATCCATGCTAGCCCAAAATATATGCAATGATACAGATTGTTTAATATTGTTCAATACGCGTATCCATCAACAGATGGCGAAACCTGTGCTAATATTAGCAGATTCCACATGTTTTGAAACTTGTGAGTTATATTTTCATATTAAGCATTTACCGTCAAGAAATTTCTGCTCTTGTAGGAAGTTTTATTTTAAAAAATACGAATACCAAACACGAGAAGGTCGTTTTGTTGAATCTGTCAGCCCACATTTCTGTTTGTGTCTGAATAAAAATTTACATCATAGATTTCACTCTAGTGCCCGCGTATTTACAAACACCTGTCACGATCAGCTGTTAGAAGAATAGAAGTCATTCAGTTGAGGTGTGATGTTGACCTCAACCTGTTAGAAAAACAAAAGATAGTTACTTAAGATATGATGTTGACCTCCGCGTGTTAGAAAAATAAAATACAGCTGAACCACGTTGAAACATGGAGTAGGTGGGAGTTTCAAGACTAGTGACGAGCAAAAACATTTTTGCATATAGAGGGAAGCAATGAACGAGAAAAACTATAATATGAGAAGAGTTATCTATCGAAAATATATTTTCATGTAGGAAAATATTAACTTTTCATAAACTCACAATCCCCCAGTTTGAGAAACATTGACACTATTAATGTAAAGCAAAAGCTGAAAGTGTATATTACCAAAATTGTATTCAACATTTATTTATGTAATTTTGTGTGTATATAAACAACTAAAGATAAACTGTATATATTGATCCTTCTGTATTTAAGTTCCAATGTAGAATTATTTAGCTTTCTTTATGTAAAATATTTACCACCCTAACACTTCTGTATGTTTTATCTGCAATGACAGGTCACAGATATATACATTATATCACAGCAATATGTAATTCAAAACACACCAAAACATCAATTATGCTAAGTATGTTGCTAAAACGTTTTATTCAGAAGAGATTCAAAGGGATTTTAGTCATTCGTACCGATTATTTATTAATATGTATAATTGAAATTACTTATATGTTATTTACCATAAGATTTTGTCAATAATAAGTATGCTGTATACAAAAATTGTAAAGAGCAACAACTAAAGATTGAATTCTTTAAAGAGTTAGCAGAAGTTTTGTATGAAATATTTTCATTACAATAGTTCTTTACCATTCTAAGAACAAAGTCCGGAATATATTTAAATTTGTCATAATTATGTGCAACTCTGTACGAAATGTATAAAGTACTAAATAAATTGCATTTGATCGTCTCTTTGTATAGTTGTATTTTTATTAGATAAGCTAGCATAAAAGTAGCTAACAAACAAGCTTTTAAATCTTAATATATGAGATCCTATCTGATTCATCCAACACTGAATCATGATTTCACAAATAGTGAGCAAGAAATCATTTCCACGTTTACCAAAAGATTGCTAAGAGTGTTCTTTATGTACTTCTTCATATGTTATGATTTATTATCATCACATTTTATATTTTGTCAGTAGTATACAAAGGGTTCAGTATGTTATATTAAAATCATTTTGAATATGCAAATCAACAAGTCGTATGACAACCACAGCTGATAAAATGTTCCTGTGGTACAACATGCATCAAAACTACATTTCTACATTATTTGGCAGTTCTTAGGGAATTTGATACCACCAAGATTTGTCCACATTTGGGAAAGTATGCAATAGCCATGAGAAATAATCATGCACTCAGATTATGAAGATGTGTTCAGATTAAGGATTTTTCAAGATAGGGATACTATTTAAACTTAGTTGAATTGAGAAACAAAGGAACATACATCAACTTGGAGCATCAGAACCATCCAGAAAGATACCTGTAGAAAACTGTATTCCTGTCATGGTAAGCAAAGTGCAACACTTTATAACAGATGAGAATCTATGAACACAAACAAGCAAAGTGCAACATTTTATAACAGATGAGAATCTATGAACACAAACAAGCAAAGTGCAACATTTTATAACAGATGAGAATCTATGAACAAAAACAAGCAAAGTGCAACATTCTATAACAGATGAGAATCTATGAACACAAACAAGCAAAGTGCAACATTTTATAACAGATGAGAATCTATGAACACAAACAAGCAAAGTGCAACATTTTATAACAGATGAGAATCTATGAACACAAACGCCAGTAGCAAAAGTCATCCACTGTTCTAACCAACAGAATGCATCGTAATCAAAAAGGATGGCCATCTGGAAGTGACACAGGTCATATGTACAGAAGCTGCTTTTGCAAGATATCTGTTCAATCATTACATACCTGAATCACCTGGAGCTATCAAACTACATTATATTGATATCTTACCATGCTCAGTGACTCCAAAATTAAAGAGTTTAGTTTATACTAAATTTAAATTTAACCCCACCAGGCGGAAGTTATCCCTGGAATTGCAAGTATTGCCAAACCTACAAGCTTATGCCATTTATAGGAAAGCTCTGTGACAAAGACAACCAAAAACAATACAAAATTACAAAACCTATAACTTTCACGACTTAAAACACTGTTTATCTAATTCAATCTCGAACATGTAGAGTATGTGGGACACACCAGCACAACTGTAAGAGAACGTTTTACAATCACAAGTCTTCCATTACTGTGAACAATGAATTTCTTATGGTCAAATCCGTTATCGTATCCTTCCACCCTCTTCACTATATTAAACTCGTACATATAGGCACTGGTTTCACATCAAAAGGGAAGAGAAAAATTAAGAAAGCTTTCATAATAGCCACTCTAAATACTGCAATGTAGAATAGCGTTAATCTTGATCTTGAGGTTATTTACCTTGATACACTAAGAAAAAAAAGATCCAAAAAGAACTTTTTCAGTTTCTGTATGGGCTTGGCATGGCCTTGCACTTAGGACACTCGACTCGCAACCCGTTCAAATCCCTCACTGACCATGCTCACCGTTTCAGACGAGGTGGGGATGGAGGGGCGCTATAATGGACGGTCAGTTTCACTATTCTTTGGTTAAAAATTAGCTCAAGAGTTTGTTTTGGGTGGTGTTGACTAGATTCCTTCCCTCTAGTCTATTACTTCTAAATTATGGATCGCTTTGCAGGAAATTCAACAAAACATTAATTTTCGTACTTTCTATTTTGTAAACTTGCACAGACTATGGGTTGATTTTATGATTTTCTATTGCTTTTTTGTGTTTTCACCCCTTAAAGACTAAACAAGTATATAAAATGAAAAATGTTTCGTCAGAATATTTATCTTTTTAATGTATTTTTTCTGATATGATATCTAGCATTAAATGCTTTCGCTCTTTAAATAAGCTGTCTTTTCTCTTTGTATACTTAGAGAATAGTTTGTTTGTTTTTTTCACGTATTTTCTTTCACATCCATCATACTATTGAAGATCCAGATATATGTATGTGTGTTTTGGTTTGTGACGTGAAACTAAACAAGCGCCCTCCATATTTTCCCTGCCTAATGACACGATCCTCTTCAATCAGCTTTCACTCACACCTCGACAACTACTTCCTGCTAAGAGACGTTTACACTTTTTTTTCATATTTATTACCACACAGTCTTTAACTTCTGCTCTTTTCACTCATGAAGACGAATCGCCAAATATTGAAAAGTACTCGAGTTTTTGAGTATTTTGAAATCTACTTGTTTTTTTTTTTTTAGTGATCATTTGTGCTAAGATTTTCATCATAGCTTTATCCAAATATAAAACGTTATATTGCACGCATAAGTGAACTTAGAAAACAGTTCTAAATACGAACTACAATTTATTAGTTTAATATTGTATTGGTAAATTTTACAAAAGAAGTAAATTAAACTTGTTTGCCTACAAACAAAATAACGAAAAGGTTGGAAAGAGACTAAAATGGTGGTTGATCCATGTAGGAGATCGAACTCAAATAGAAAAAAAAAGATACACACAAGGGTGTAAAGGAAGGTAATTTGGGACATTACACTAAGCTTCTTCTTTTTCTATTGCCCCCAGTGGCACAGCGGTATGTCTGCGGACTTACAACGCTAGAAACGGAGTTTCGATACCCGTAGTGGGCAGAGCACAGATAGCCCATTGTGTAGCTTTGTGCTTAACTTCAAAACAACAACCTTTTCTATCTGGTTGCAGTTTGGCCCTATAGCAGAGTTCTGTATTTTGGAGCTGGTGATCCTGGTTTGAATCCGAGTTATAACATAAAATATTGCCTGTACTTTAAACTATGGCTGTGTTACGAAAGTTACAGTCAATCTCTTAGTGTGGATGATGGGTTGTATGGTACTGCTTACTGGCTGCTTTACCTCCAGTCAGTAGTTCAGAATCTGGGATGGCAATGATATTATTAGTAGATATGCCTTAAATATAAAATACACTACAAATATCTTATAATAATGATCTAATATTATATTTTGTTTAGCAAGGTACAATAGTTACTTACATAGAATTAAACTTTCTTGGCAAAGTATGGTTCAGTTGTTAGCATGCCAGACGGTGGAGCTGAGGTTCTGTGGTTTGTATTCTGTTACCACAAATGAGAATTGTGCTTTGAACTTTCGGGCTTTAGAAACATTATGTGAACGATGGACAAATATCAATGTTTGATATGAATAGAGTAGTTCGAGTGTTGGCAGAGGGTGGGTCATGTTTTACGACTTCTGTAATTTTTCGAGAGTTGTTCTTGAATAGTTGAGTTCACAAAGATTTTTTTATGACACAGCTTTTGCCTTTTACTTTTAAGCAAGGCATTTTCTTATTTTATTTTCGGACACTACATCCAAACAAACGTCTTTAGTCAGCTTTTGACTCAGTAATATTTAGACTTGGACATAAACCCTGGTCCTATTAAGTTTCTGCTTTGGCGGATATCAACGTGAACCAAACGATCTCCGAAAGAAATGTTACGATTACAGCAGCCATTTTGTCTTGCCCTAAGAGCAAATTCTCGCTTGTGAATCAAAAAATTTTTAGAGGACGTATTTGAAATTGTATTTCAGATTGTTTTTAAATAGTAATATAATATTCAATTATTTTTATTGAATTATCTGATTTAATGAAGTTTAAAGAGAATTTTAAAAACCCAAAATATGTTTTACACTGTAAATAAATGCTATTTAAGGCTAAAATATTTTCTTTCAAAATTTTGCCCCTCAGTGGCACAGCGGTATGTCTGCGGACTTACAACGCTAGAAACCGGGTTTCGATACCAGTGGTGGGCAGAGCACACATAGCACATTGTGTAGCTTTGTGCTTGACTTCAAAACAAATAAACAATTCGAAGTTTAACCTTGCACTTGTTGTATCATCTATTATCGGTGCATAAACCTTTTAAATCTTTTTTCTTTATAAAACAGCGTCGAGGCGTGTTCAACCTCAATCCTGGTCGTTAGGTGTCAATTTCGGTACCACCTTATTGAATGCGTTGTATTTCACCTTTGACAAATCATGGGATGATAGGCAAAGAGCAAATGATAGGTTGTGTACTGTATTTCAAAATAGGAAAGTGGGTCGTGCTTATTATAAAACTCTTATGGCACGGGTCAGGTATATTATTCGGCGCCTGACCCGTGAACATGGGCTCCCGAAGGAAGGAATAAGAGGGGGAATTTACCCTCTTACATTTCACAAAATATTGCATGTATTATGATGTAAACTTAACATCTTAGTAAACTAACTATATTTGGCAAGTTTTATTAAAGCTGTACATTTATGTTTACGTTTAAGCAGACATAACCCATATTCTTCTAGTTTGTTAACTTACACTGTAAAAGCTGATTCCATACATAAGTTTTACCCCCCCCCCCATTCCTTATTTTTTTTTCGCCCCACCACCTTGAATCGTGTTTTTCTTGTGATCTTCCCAGGCGCCTCCCCGCC
>NW_013666423.1:378946-384901 GCF_000517525.1 Limulus polyphemus
GGCCCGGGCCCGGAAAGGGGGTTTTCTCCGGGGTTACCCCGGGCCCCCCCCCCCTCCTACATCAAAATTTGTCAGGACATTATATGTATATATATATATTAATAATTAAAACAAAACAAAAAAAATGCGAAGTTTACATCATTAACTCGGAACTGGTGTGCTTGGCTCTGCTTTCGCCTTGTGTTTCTCTTCCATCTTTTCGCCCACGTCATCGAACTAGCGATCCTCTTCGTGATGTCTACAACTCCACGCCTCCACGTGTCAAAACATCACCACGTGCTTTCAACTCTCTCTTCCTCCTTTTTAGCTAGTCCCTGCCAGCTTATACACAACTTTCCACGGTAAAAATTCGCGTTCGTTACACCTCTCAGTTCCTTTCAGGTCTGAAGGCACCGCTTATTATTAATCAAGTATTATTCGCCCATCTGGCTCAATCATTCTCTATCCACGCGCGGGGTGAAGAGAAACTACCGTTTCTGAGCGCCCCTGGATGTCTTTAAGGCTTCGATTTATTCATTTTGATGCTTGAAAAGGCACTAAGGATTAAATTCAGTGATTTTTTGGATGCGGGTCATTGCTATGAGTGGGTTTCTAGATATGCTCCAGACTGCTATGTCGTTAGCATATTGAGAGCGATGTGCATTTGTTAAATTGGACAATGAGATGTCGTTAACAAATATGATGTATAGGAGAGTCGAAAGAACTTATCCTTGTAGCACTCCTGCGGTGATATTACATGTTTTTGTATCCTTAGCTTTAACGGCTGTTCTATCGGCTAGAATATTCAATACCCATCTGATTATAGTTTCGTTAATAGTCAGCTGTTTTAGTTTATATTTTATGGCACTGTGCCAGACACTGTCAATTTTTTTTTTACATCTAAAAATACACCTATTGTGGCTTGGTTATTATTAAATGGTTTGTAGATTGATTCTGTTAATCGTGTGAGGTGATCTATTGTTTGTCTTGGATGTTTGACAGTAGATTGTTTGTTTTACAGAAGTATAGAAGTCTGTTCGATATTATTTTCTCCATTAGCAAGCCAAGTCACCTTAACAATCCAATGGGACGGATATTATCTGGATCTGATCTATTGGTTTGTTTCTTTAAGTATTACGGTAATTATTGCTCTTTTTCTATGTGTTCGGATAGTAATCAGTTAGCAGTGATAGGTTCATAATGTTTGAAGCTTTTTAAGAACAATATTTCTAATTCCATCATTACCGGGGGCTGAATTCCTAAATGTGTTTATGCTACTTTTTTAGTTCTGTATTTGTGACTCTTCTGTTTATTAGATTATGTTGGTTTGTTGACATATTTTCGTGTAAGTTGTTGGCAGGGAAACACGGAGTGAAAAGTGTAGGGTTCATGTTAATGTAGTTATTTACCTGGCTGTGGTGCTAGGTGTCAAAATTCGGAGAACTTAGGTAACTAATAGAAGTTTCATAGTAGTAGGCCAGTAGATTAGCTTTATCTGATTCGGTTTTAACTGTAATGTTATTATGTCTTATTTGGTTAAATAGATGATTATTGTTTTTTTAGATGAAAGAGATTTGATTTTTTTCCCCAGAATTCTTTAGGTTTACTTCCTGAGAGTCTCCCAGTGGCACAGCGGTATGCCTGCAGACTTACAACGCTAGAAACCGGGTTTTGATATCCATAGTGGCCAGAACACGGATAGCCCATTGAGTAGCTTTGTGTTTAACTTCAAAGAAACAAAAACTTTGTGAGTTTTCTAGGTTGTTACAAAAATGAAACCAGTTAGTTTCATTTAATGTTTTGATGCTGTGCTGTTTTTTGTGCGTTTAATCTGTTTATCCTGGTTTTAAGGGTGAGGTCACGTGAAATGTAATGTTGTCTTCTGATATGTTTACGTTCTATAATTAGTGTGTGTATCTCAGGAATTAAGAGTCCACTGATTGCTCGAGTATTTTCTTGAGACTGCCGAGGTGGTAGCCTTGCTGATAGCTTTTATAACGTTTTCTTCGCATGTGTTTAGTTCGTGTTTGATATTTATACATGTGATTATTGGTGGGAAGTGAGCATTAAGCATTTTATTAAACGATTGCCAGTCAGTTTTAGTGTAGTTGTAGACTAGTGGGAGTTCTCACGGAGTCGGAAGTCTCCGTGCGCGTGAAGCGTGCATGTCTTTAGTCTTTGATAATTAGTTAGCGGTCTGTCGTTCAGTCGACGTCTTTCTTCATGACTCGCATGTGAAAGATTTCAGGTTCCGTGAAAGTGTCACGGATGCATCATGTTCTCCTTGAAACCGTCGCCAGGTTAAGTAACTTTAAACAAACATAAAATTTTAAGCAAGTTTACTTCTAAACCTTTCATTTTAACATTTCATTCTAGTCAGGTTAGAAATATGAGCTTTAAAACCTTGAATAAGAAAAACACTAATCCCACTCTTAAATTATCTACCAATCTATAAAAACATAAGAAAATGAAAAAAGTGTGTTTAATCCACACACTACAAACTAGCAGACTTTAGGGAAACAGTATTTGATGACGACATAAACATTATAAATGGAAGAAATATTACCTTCTTTTCTGTTTGCTCCTTTTAGCATGCGAAAGATAACTTTTCTTCCCTGACTGTCTGAGCTCTTTGTTAATAAGCTGTTACTCTGTTTCATATGAGAGTCATAAGGTCTCTAATTTTACTAGCAATCACTTAAGTGAATGTTATAATTTTACGTAGATTAGTCAAAACTAAAATTTATTTTGTCAAAATTTCTATATCTTCACTCTAGTTTTGTTCGTAGTTAAGTACGAAGCTACACAACAAGTTATCTGTTCTCTGCCCATCGAGGATATCGAAATCCGATGTTTAACGTTATAAGCCATCAGACTTACCGCTATGTTACCGAGGAGCAATTTCTAGCTGTCTTTACTCGAATTATTTATAGTTTTGCATTATGTAATGATGATTTTACATAATCTTGCTAGTCCGATTGGAATTATTTCTTACCTTATTTTATTTTTAAAGGTATATTTATGTACATGTACCTAATCTGAAGGAGAATTATTTAGTCTCGTCTACTTTTTAAAAGTAATTTTATATAGATTAAACTTCTTTGTATCACAGTAATTTATAATTTTCTTCGTTCTTTAAAAGCATGTTTATGTAGGTTGTCTGCTGTAAATCGGAAAGAATTCTAGTTTTTCTGAATCAGAATATATATATTAGTTTCTATTCTATCCAAATATGTAGATTAAATATTCTGGTGGCTGAAATCATCTTTAATAAAAATTATGCAGTTTTTTGTATTGAAACAAATATACTTAAATAAAAGAACTTATAGTTTGTATAGAAAAAACATATTTATTACATATAAATTGATCTCTACCAAAAATATTGTTAACAGAAATATTGCTGTGTACATAATTTTGAAATGTCACGTCATGAGTTAATGAATTTTTTTTTTTTAATTTCTGTTTGTTTTTACGGTTTTTTAGCCAAAAGTGGTGACTACTGCAATTGGAAAAAGAAAGTATAAAAAAGAAACATAGTAATAAATATCAATCAAGTTCAAACTTATTTGATATATATAAATCAATGTTTTTGATCAACATGAAAACTAAATTATACAATGAAATTTTATGTTTTTCATGTTTTTTCAACATAAAAACGAAAGAAAATTTAAATTAATTTACATTATTTTTTAAAACCAAAACTAGATAACATTTAGTAATATTGTTCTGGGTTTCATGCGAATTGATTAAGTATTGCCATTATGAGATGTCAATGACATCCCTCTGATCCAGAAAGGGTTAAACTAGCTGATCCCAAGTTAATTCTCTCCAGTGAAACACGTCAGCATGTTTACGATCCATTGAAACAGAGAATGTCTGGATATTTTATAGAACTTTTACTGGTTCAACACCTTAGACCTGTCTTCCGGCTGTTGACAGATAAAATTTGGGATTGCAAATAGACCCAAGACTACTTTCAGCAATAAAAAGTCTATATGAATTTTGGGTAATTCCAGTTAGCCAGCGTAATGCGCCAGTTACATTGGAGTTCTATAAGCTACTTTAATATCTTAAATATATTGCTTTAAGATATTTACAATGGAAGAGATGCCTGATATATATTGATGGCATGTTAGTGTTTAGTGGTAAACTTAAAACCTAAGATTGTTGTTTTAGAAAATTAAAGAATTGAAAATAAAATGTAAGCACGGAAGGTATACATTTATAATGGTTGGAGACGGCTTGAATGGGTAATGAAGAAAAACTTTAATATAAGTTTAACATAACAGCAAATAACAATATGCTAGACTGCTGCTTCAGTATTTAAAGAAGTAAAGCATATTGTAGCGAAGGGCACAATTTATCGAAACAAACAATATTCTCAATAATATTCTAAACGCAGGTAGAAAGAAGAGGCAAAACCACAGATCACCTTGTAAGACTGACCGAGACCAAGGATTTAACAAAAAATTCACTACAATAGACGCTTTTCTTGATGTAAGAAAATTTCTACCCTCAAATTCAGCTTACAATAATATACAGTTTTTTTTTGATCGGCTTCCAGTAAGCATTTTATTTTTATAGTGTCTTTGACAGTCAGCCATCAGCATAACCTTAATTCAGCAACTTTTTTTTAATAAACTGCTAATGGTACATTGTATTCTTTCTAGGCTGTTTTATTATTCAGAGATTTCTGTTACTTTATTCTGTAGTTGAGATGCATGTATTATCTGTTTCTTTATTTATTCTATGGTTCAGAAACGTATCTGTATTATCTGTTCATATATTATCTGATCAGAATTGTTGCAATTTATTCTCATCTCTACTAAAACCTAGGCCCCCCAGTGGCACAGCGGTATGTCTGCGGACTTACAACACTAGAAACCGGGTTTCGATACCCGTGGTGGGCAGAGCACAGATAGCCCTTGTGTAGCTTTGTGCATAATTAAAAACAAACAAACTTTTAAAGAAAACCTCTTTTGGTGTATACTTAAGGTATTCTACTTATCTTCATAGAATTCCTTTAAACTACACACAACTTTTGTAGCACCACCACCAGAGAAAAACAAACAAACATTTAAAAAAGTAACAATTTGGTGCATTATTTCAAACCAGCAGAATAAGTTACAACAGAAATATTTCATTGACAGTTATAAACACAATACTGTTTCATACAACTTTTGCTTTAATTACAAGTAGGTGCTCTCAAATGTCTGTTTTGAATTTTTCTTGTTCCTTATTTATATTAATAATTTAATCAACCACTTGGAAAATATTTGCAATTAAGGTAATGATAATGTTGAGAGAATGATAGGACTGTAATGAATATTTGTTTGTTATGTAGCCTATTTATTGGTTAGCTGGAGATCAGTAACTATTTGACAGCCAAACAACTGAAATTTTCTCATAACTTACCAGGAACAATACAACTTACAATCTGTTATATCTTCTGTGAAATGAGAAATTTTAATAACAAATACAAACTAATACACAGTAGGTCAATTAATTAATAACTTTATTAATGTAAATACCGACTAATAACACATAAAGTTTGACTTTTTAGTAAAGATGAGGGAAAATCACTAAACATGCTCAGTTATCAGTAAGTTATGCTTGTATGCTAAATTTTAATATTTTTCAAAATATGCCATTTTACTTTGTCAAACAAACAACTCCAACAAAATGAACAGAAATAATTTAAGTGATAAGTGAATATTTGCAGTTTTCTAAGCAATCATTACCAGTGTAATTGGATTTGATGTAGTCAGTCTTACTAATGATTATTCCCCATCAATACTATTTTTAAAGGAATATGAGGCACAGTTTCATAACAGTACCCATTCTTCAGTCAGTTACCAGGAAAATTATTCAGTAGCCTAGGTATTTTAATTTTACATTCTTTTAAAACAACACTCATACCAGTATTTCAAATTAAATTTATTACTTAGCATTTATTGAAAGCACATTATACTGTTT
>NW_013666423.1:385901-389833 GCF_000517525.1 Limulus polyphemus
CTTCTAGCGTTGTAAGTCCGCAGACATACCGCTGTGCCACTGGGGTGCATAATATACAGACCTAGCCTCTGCATTAAACCCTTATTTCAATACAAAAATCAATTATGATTAGGTAATTACCTTAACTTTTACGTTCACGACTCGTGTATAAATATTCAAATTGTTACTTAAAGACTTCTTTACAACATAATACATTCAGTATAAACCAAAACCAGTCCAGCATCATTGAAAGTTGAGCTATATAGGTTTCAAGATAGACTCTCACCGAAGAAACACATAGCTACATTAAAAAGTAAAAAAAATATACTTTGGGTGCATTATAACTAGTTTCTTTTACGCAGTCGAAGCTAAATTGCTAAGTAGCCTCCCACCAGGGAAACAGATAACATTATAAAATATAAATATATATATATTTGTGTGCATAATAACTTGTCCATGACACTACTTAAAATTCTTCTCTAGAAGATACATAACATAAATGATAAATTACCTCTTATAATCTACCATGTTGATTTTGTTTAGTGTTCTGAGTTTTTGCTAAATAAGCTATATAGGTTGCTAAATAGCCTCCCACCGGGGACGCACATAGATAGAGTAAAAATATATTTTGTGTGCATAATAACTTGTCCATAACAATACCTTAGATTCTTTCTTATGAGATACATATCACAAATTACCAACGACTTCCTAAACTATACCATGTTGATTTTATTTAGAGTTCCGGGTTTTAGTATCTCGAGTCCATCTTGCATAATAGCCTCCCACCGGGAAAACGCATAACATTATAAAGTAAAAAATATATATAAATTGTGTGCATAATGACTTGTCCATAACACTACTTGAAATTCTTCCTTATCAGATCCATAAAATAAATTACCAAACGACCTTCTATGCTATACCATATTGATTTTATTTAGCGCTCCTGGTTTTAGGCAGTCGAGGCTACCTTGCATAATAGCCTTCCACCAGGGAAACATATAACATTATAAAGTAAAAAATATATATCTTGTGTTAACAAAAATTGTCCATAACACTACTTGAGATTATTCCTTATGAAATACATAGAATGAAAACAAAACTTCCCACTAACCTTCCAAATCCAATCCCAGATGACCTTGAAACTGATGGTAGAAGAGATGCTGGTAGCAAACTTAATCCAAGATTCTAACTGACTTTGACTTCCGACTAGCCGGGCATGGGCACGAATCTACTGGAAATTAATGCAGTTAGAAAGAGTGGAATACCTGTAAAAGATATACTAGGCCTGTTTCTGAGCCTTGTGCACCCGCTGGCAATCAGGAGTCTACCATGGGCAAGGATACCATAGGAAACATGTCGAGGTTTTGGGAATCAAAGGAACAGCTGCTTGAATAATACATTCAGTTACTGCCTCCATGCAATCGTTGATAGTGGGAATACTAACGACAGCAGGATCAAGTACCAAGAGGGTGGGGAAGGAGAGCCAGTCAGCTTGCTCCAGCTTCCACCATGACACACAAGTTGGGTGGCATCGGCTGTGGCCAAACTCCCTCTAAGTTATGAAAAAATGATCACTGCCTCATGGGTCATTGTCCATCTTCCATGAAAAATGAGAAAAAGTGAAGGGGAACAAATGGATAGATCAATAGCAGTAGAAGACTGAGTAGGATTGTGAAAATAGGTAAATGAACCAGTACTGAAGAGAGAAAAGTTGTGATCTCAGAGATATACTCCACAGGACGACCCCTCCCATCATATCAACACTACCCCAAAGATGACTGTGTCCATTAAAGTCTCCCAACAAGAAAACGGGAGCCAGAAACTGTTAAATAAAAGTTTGTTTGGTCATAAATATATCCTGGTGACAGGTAAAGAGAGCATACAAAGATGATATGACCAGTGGAGAAACAGACAGATACAGCCTCCGGGAGCATACTGAATGGCACAGACATGGTGGGTGTATGCTGGTCAACCAGTAGTGCCACACCTCCATGAACTTGTTCATCACACAACCTGCCATTCTGGTAAAAGGAAAACTGCCAAAAGGTGACAGCATCAATAGGTCTGAAAAATGTTTCCTGTAAGGAGAGACACGTGGGATGATAGGAATTGACCAAGGTCTTAATGTCATCCAGATTAGAACGAAATCCTTGACAGTTCTACTGTATCAAAGCGGCAATTTTTGCGACCAAGACATTTGTATTTAGTAGACAAAGATCTTTCAACCTCCATGGAACCTTTCCAGAGCCGATTGGGCAGATCATTGTCAGACGAATGATAGTCCAGTGACTGAATAATGGTTCTGTATCTCGGGACCAAAGCATTCACTGGATACGATAGTGGAGACAGAGACAGGAGTAAATTTAAACTTAACAACTCATGCTTTCATGGAAGGCAAAAGACTCTTTATAAGGTGTGAGGTATAGGAACAATCAGGAGTGGAGTTATCCATAAGAGATGGAAGATATTTTGTGCCCACTGACTCCTAAAGAAGAATCTCGAGTAGTGTTATGGACAAATTATTATGCACACAAAATACATATTTACTCTATCTATGTGTGTCCCTGGTTGGAGACTACTTAGCAATCTATATAACTCATTTATTAAAATAAGATCAACATGGTATAGTTTAGGCCTAAACTATACCATGTTGATTTTATTTAGAGTTCCGGATTTTAGGATGTCGAAGCTCCTTGCGTAATAGCCTCCCACCAGGGAAGCACATACCATTATAAAATAAAATATATATTTTGTCTGTATAATAACTTGTCCGTAACACTACTCGAGAGTCGTCCTTATGAGATACATAACATAAATTACAAAACGACCTAAAAATGTAAGTAATATTATAGACAAAAAATGTATTTGCAAAACATTCTAACTTGTAATTAATATCAAGTAAGACTTCCTTACGAAATAATCCTAAACGACCTCCTATAACTTACCATTTGCTTTTCAAAGTCAGGTTTCATTGAAACTTAAGCTATATAGGTTTCAAAATAGCTAGGATAAACATAGCTACATTATAAAGGATATATATATATTGTGTGCATAATAACTAGTTCCTTTTACGCAGTCGAAGTTATCTTGCATAATAGCTTCCCAACGGGGAAACAAACAGATATATTATAGAGTAAAAAATGTGTGTGAATAATAAGTTGTTCATAAATAAGTAAGATTCTTCCTTGTGAGATACATATCACAGATTACAAACGACCTGTCTATAATATTACTTACATTTTTGTCTATAATATTACTTACATTTTTGTCTATAATATTACTTACATTTTTCTTTACCTAATATTAGTAAACTTATTTAGCAATTGATGAAAAATGCACTTCGTGCACGTGTTTTAACGTGTAACATAGCCTTACCGAATGTTCCCCTCTTTTACAGCTACAAGGATGATGTCGTACCTTGGAGAATTTCGCCAGGTTTATCTTAATTATAGTTCACGTGGTTATACAGTAGCAAATTATGGGTAGGGTTCCGTCTTTTAGTAGCGAGTTTTTGTTACTTTCTGGCTTTTAGTACGTCCCCCTATTGAACACACTTAATTATTGTCTAACTTTGTTGTCGACGTTCGTATTTATGAAGATATGTGACGACGTACGAGACCAGGACTAAATATATTTTGAACATTTATGGGGTCGTAATTAAGTATAGTCAATACTCCTGGGACCGTGGTTAAGTATATAGTGAACGTTTCTGAGGTTGTAATTAAGTATAATGAACGTTTCTGGAACAATGACTGAGTATACATTGAATGTTTCATGCTGCAGTTATTAAACCATACTCAGCCTTAGATGTGTGCCTGCGTTAACGGGTTATTCAGTGACGTTACATTTCGCTCAGGATTTTTTTTTTTCATTTTTCTTTTTTGTTGTTGTTATAACGGAAAGTGTTAACTAGTGGAGGAAAACTTCCTTTGCCGACCGTATTAACAGTCATA
>NW_013666423.1:390789-392760 GCF_000517525.1 Limulus polyphemus
AACTCATTTTGTTCTGCTCTGGTTGGTTTAAATATGGTGAAATTAACGTGTATCAACAGTGAAGTTAAAATATATCAACATGTAGTTTAACATTATGAAACTAAGTTGAATGGAAGGCAACTGCCTGTTGTAGAAACACAAGGACGAAGTTTCGAAAGTCTTCCGCCTCAAAGAATAGTTTAATATTCGTAATAACTCGTGGTTAAACTCATCTCGTTCAGCTCTAGTTCAATCTATTAATTTACGTGAAATTAACGTGTATCAACAGTGAAGTTAAAATATATCAACATGGAGATTAATATTACTAATAATGTTGTCGCTGAACCCATCTCGTTTAGCTCGAATTTTCATCCGTTAATCCACGAGTTTCCCCTGAGGGTCGCAGGAAAGTGTCGGGGGGGGGGGTATGTAGCAAATACATAAAATACACAATATTGTTAAGGTACCGTACTCAGTATATATAAACACATAGAGGGGGGGCACGTCATCCAGGATGAGGAATATTCTGGGAGTGCCTTAAGATGAGAAAGTTTGGGAGCATCTGTGTTAGTCAACATTTCTTTTACATGTAAACCCTTCCCGCCGCGTCCTCTAGCAGTAATTTCAAACATACTGTGATTTATGACAATTAAACATTCGCAAAGCATGTGATTACGTATACTTCATTTATTGTTATTATTATTCACTAAATTTGCATGTAGCTTTATGAGTATTTCTAATCACTTTGTTGTCGAACAATACACCTACAAATATTTGTAAGATATTTGAATTATTATATATTAATTCTGATCTACATTCTGTATTTATATCAGAACAAAAAGGATTATTTTCTCAGATTTACAAACTACCATTAAATTAACTTGCGGATATGTTGTTCCAAATAGCAACAGCGATTGATTTTTTCACAGATAATGTAAATTTGCCCATTATAGTATATTGTTTGTTTTGGAACATTAAGGTTCACTTATTTCATACTGTTAACAACATCTAAATAAGTATGTATGACATTGTGAACGATATTATGTGGAAAACCACTTTTATTTAGGAATGATTTAATATTATTTAATTTCTCGTGAAAATATTCATACGCGTTAATTATTCTATAAAAACGATAAATTGATATTTTAGCCAGGTTTGCTTTAAAAGGTCGTAAGTGTCTTCTTATGATACACTTCACATTCAAAACCACTGTTGTCATTAAGTTCCATGTATCAAGGAAGGATACCCTTTAAATTACTTACTGTTCAGCTCTTGGTTTAGCAACAAGATTACTAAAAATGATGTAGTGATTATTATTATTATTATTTGAATACGTTAATATAATATATAAGCTAGATCCAGGATTTGGAAAGCTCACTTCAGGCAGCACAGATATTTCTTATCTACACACTGTATATAATACGTAATTTCCATTCTACGGTGGAATTAAACTTATTCTATAAGCTTTATTTTTCGGAGGAGATTGTTTTAATTGCGGTGTGTCATGTACTTAGCAGGGGGAAGTATTGGTTTTGTCATTTTGATGTGTAGACATCTTGTGTGGATGATATCTATTCTCATTATGACGTATTAATTTTTTATTCAACTGTAATATTAGTTAAATATTGTATATTATCTGTTACGTTATAAGGTTTGTTGTTATATTTAGGCTTCTATCTAAACGAATGTACTTCTGTAGCTTTAAAAACAGTATGATAATAATGATACATTGTATTTTAGAAAACCTAAAAGAATTGCATTTAAAGCGTTATTAGGATACATACCAGCTTCGGCGAGAATCGCTCCAACGGTTTGCCAATTATAGGTTAACACACAAATACACACACATAGACATTTGTTAAATAAGTGTTTCGATAGGCAAATTACATACCAGCTTCGGCGAGAATCGCTCCAACGGTTTGCCAATTATAAGCTAACACACAAATACACACACATAGACATTTGTTAAATAAGTGTTTCGATAGGCAAATT
>NW_013666423.1:393601-394557 GCF_000517525.1 Limulus polyphemus
TCAGATTGCGAGTCGAAGTACCCTAACCACCTGGCCATGCCGGGCCGGCTCTGTATGCACAGTTATTATATTGTTACTCCGTTATTAATCTTGTTTGAAGTCACTAACGTGGTTTGAGACTAGAACTACGTTTCGTTGAATAGCCTTATCATCATTTATTGATTCTAATTATGGATATAAATCATACAGTTTTTATAGCAATAAGACGTCTAAGTACAAATGACAAGATAGTTATATGAAAACCAGATAAATTTAACGGAATAGTTCTTATGATTAAATAGGTTATCTTTAAGTAATTATTTGACAAATATAAATGTCGAAATACTTGATCGATTTTCACTGTCTGTGAATGCCATAAGGGTGGTGCATTGAACGAATATTTCAGTAAATATTTCTAAAATTGATAATGTTTAAAGTTTGGTTAGTTTGTTTGAACATCGCGCAAAGCTACACGAGGGCTATCTGCGCTAGTCGTCCCTAATTTAGCAGTGTAAGACTATTAGGGAAGGCAGCTAGTCATCACCACCCACCGCCAACTCTTGAGCTACCCTTTTACCAACGAATAGTGGGATTTACCGTCACATTATAACACCCCATGGCTGAAAGGGTGAGCATGTTTGGTGGGACAGGGATTCGAACCCGCAGATTGTGAGTCGAGTGCCCTAAGCACTTGGCCATGCCAGGCCCTATAATGTTTAAAATTATAATAAAAGTTTGGGATGTTAGAAAAAGATCTTACAAAGACTAGAGAAACAAAACTGAAGAATTATTTATTAAAATGATAAAGATTAATTTAGTAACATAAGAAGGATGTTTGAAGATAAGTAATATATATATATATATATATATATATTTGTAGTCATCCAGGTATTCTGTATATAATTTCTAAGGAACGTAAAATTGTCTAGTTAGACCTAACAACACCCTACGTAGCACAACTTCATTGCGAAAAATCA
>NW_013666423.1:395592-404505 GCF_000517525.1 Limulus polyphemus
CAATCTTTAATAAAACGGTTTATTGTGTAAGTTTTAATGTGAAATCTTCGTACACTACTTCCATTTGGAGAGACTGTACAATCAACAGCTGTTTTATTTTATCAAAATTAACATGCTATTTCAAGATGTCAAAAGCATGTTTTTCAGAAATTTCTAAAATTTCCTATTAATGAATTTAATTTCTATTCATTACAAATAATTATGTCCCCTGGTGAGACAGTGGTAAAATCCGGGGTTAAATTCCCCAAGGTTGACACAGCAGATACACCAATGTGGCTTTGTTACAAAACAAGTAAAACCAATATTTATAATTAAATTGGGAGGATTGCAATGAAATCAAGATTAGCACCTTATCCTTTTCTATCATGAAAAGCAATGGTTAGAAAACTGTCCTTTAACTTTGATCATTTATATTGCCGGATATATGTATGTTGATGGTATATTTGTTAAACTAAGATTTGTTACATCTTAATAATCAACATAGAAATACAATATTTAATGTATATTGGTACGTGATAACAAGAGTGATTTTGAGTGTGAAATGTATAACAAGAACACTAATTCCTCTTCCTTATTGGTTTGTAATAACAATAGTGGTTTATAGGTGTAGTGTATCATAATAACACTAACTTCCCTTGCTTGTTACAAATGGTTCAAAACACGTATAAAGAAACGCGGAAATTTAATGATGAATAATAAATGAAATATACGTGATCACGTACTTGGTGAATGTCGTAGAACATAGTACATATTTAAATCACCCCCTATAATGCACCATGACCTGAAAGTGAAGAATGTGTGATTTTTTTTTTCTGGTAACGGGATGCGAACATGGACATGCAAAACCATAAACTACTGCTACAGTAAATAAGTTGAGAAAGAGTTGGAAGAACAGAAAAGAGCATTCATTATTTTTGTTAAGGAGATTACTTTCCAAATGATTGATTGCAAGAGTCTTTTTATGGCAGCATTGCTAATGATGGAAAGTTGCAAACTCATCGCTGATACACCACTTTCCATAGTTTTATCTTTTCATGATCTTGTAGGATTGTTTTTACATATGTGCGGAAAATACTTTCATAGTGTAGCGAGATCAGTCTCAATCAATTACATGGGAACGACTTTATCTCTGGGACAACAGAGACGTTTTTATTGTGGTATTTAGTCTAGAAAAAAGTATTTCTTTGGTTCAATCTCTTTTCACATCAGTTATTTTTTATTCAAAACTCTTTAGATAATTAAGTTTTGGTGATTTTAATCATACATCAAACTGCTCTTCAGTATGTACTTATGGCATTTAGAATTAAATTATTTTGTTTGTTTGTTGTTTATGGCAAAGTTTCACTATTGGCTATACATGCTTTTCTTGCCACTGAGCCACCAGAGGCAGAACTAGACGATTCATAAACAAATTTACTTATCATTATGTATCAGTATTAGTTCTAGTATATTTCTAACACTGAATTTTATATCTAAGCTGTCAAGAATATTCAGGAATTAGAAGAGTATATGATAATAATAATAATTTAACCACTCTGTGTTCATTGTATTGATTGCTGACGACGAGTTTCAATCAATCCAGAACTCATCAATCGGTTGTGAAGCAATTGGATATTTTTGAGAGAATTTTACAATTCCTTCAGTATTTTAGCCTTTTTAAAGAGTTTAATAAAGAAGTTATAACAATTTTCTGAGTTATTAAGTGAACATATGCATGAAGAAATGGCGTAAGTAAAGACGCCTGTATTATGAAATAAGGTCAAGAGCTAGGAAAGTACAGCTAGCTGGTTAAGTGGTATTGAGAGTGAGTGAATCACGACTTAAGAGTTATAGAAAATTAAGCTAGGTCAGAGATGTTGAGAAATACGCTAGCATAAGTGATTGGCAGTGATTAATTACTGATGCCAACTCGTTAGTACTGTGGAAGCTACAAAAAAGTTGATGATAACATGCAAAAGTGGTACTTTGATGATATATTCCTTACATGATGCTGGTATACAAGCACAAGTGAGAAGGCAACTGGCTAACTCACCATAACAGTAACTAATCACTTGAGAGTTTTGGTTATGGTTTTGGACTAGCCTGGAAAGTTGCATAGATTGACCAATAAAGTGTTAGAACTACTTGTGGACAGTTAGGAACACTATTTGAAAGATTAACAGAATACACAGAAAATATGGGTTAAAAACTCATGTCTGAAGCCCAAAAATCAGTTGCTTTTAGTTTTTCAAGAGTTTTTCAGTTTTTGTTCAAGTTGTTCTAGTTGAACTTTGCCACTATGAGCCTGAAGATCTCCAACCTCCAAAAGTATATTGGCTCAACTCTGTTGTAAGTAGAGAATTGCTATCTTTCTTGATCAATCAATGTAGTTATAGGAAATTTGTTAACTGAAAGGTGAAAGTTGTGAGAAACTAACGGTTTAGTAAATGTTTAAGTATTGGTATTAACAGTGTATACTTTGTAGGAAGACGTAATAAATGTTGTTATATTTTGTTCAATGTTAGTCTTGGAATCTGTTTCTTTATTCTAACTGTAAATTATATCGAGTTAGTGACTTATGAGCTCCACTCGCCACTGCAATCCTCACCTAAATAAATTTGGTGTAATTAGCAATATAATTGAAACTCCAACAATTAGCCCTAAAGAGAGGTGGAAAAAAAGAATGAAAGTCAGGCAAAGTACTATAAGTGGTATAAGTTAAAAATAAGTATGTAAATATGGCTACTGCTGGTATAGACATGACTACAGAAGAGGGTGGTACATGATCTAGAGTTCAGAGAATGGCTGAAACTAGCTACAAAGCTGCAGCAGAACAACCTCCCACAAGTAGGTTCACATGGTGCTACGCATCTAACGAGCACCATACCATTATAGCGTGGTAGACTAGATGAGAATATACAGTTGAAACACATTAAACACTAGTTAAATAAGTCATTTGTTACACAACAATTGTTATGGTGTGAATACTTTTTTCAAGCTAGCAAAGCATTATTATAATTAATTTATATATCTTTTAACACTGCAATCTATTGATGAGCTTTGGATTGAGCAAAACACATCATAGGCTATGGATACAGTGAAATTGGTGTGATTGGAATACTATTATTGTACACTCTTTTAATTCTTGAAGGCCCCAAAGGGATTACATGTAGAACACTGTATTATAGATGCAATAGGTTTAACATTTATGTCTGATGACAAGTAAATTAATTATAATCATGTTTCACTAGCTTGAAAAAAAAGCATTCACACCTTAGCAATTGTTGTTGATGCATAAGTTAATCCACACACGCTTTAAGATTGACTTTTAAAATCAACAGAAGATTAATAAACTATCATCATATGTAAAACCAATGCTTACATTCAGATTAACACAATTTTAACTTCATGATATTTTTACTGTAATGTTTTACTGTGGAGTGTTTTTTAAGCTAAATAACGTTTTCTGTTAAAATTTTAGAGAACAAATCAAAGTTGCTCGCTCCAGCTTGTACGGTGGAATTAATATTTTGGAATCATTACAGGAGTTCACCTACTAGATAGTGATGGCAATTCCAGAATTGTGGCTGTTAGCAGGAGAATCGGATCCATGTGCTCTAATGAAACTGACTATATTCAAGACATTATACAGAGAAAATCAAGGTAATAACCCTGTTCCACACACACATAATATCTCAATTCCCCATTCGTCAGTTTTCTGTGGTCTCATAATTTGAGTTCATGTACATCCATAGAATGAAGAAAGAAGAAAAAACAGAACTTAGTTTACCAAGCTACTAACCAACCAGTAGTTCCTATTCCTGTTATTATGGGAGTCTCAAAGCCCATGTTTCTCTTATTGAACAGAAGTGTTGTAGACTTTATGTAGATAATGTTTTTGTTAAAAGTTAAAAAGAAACTCTAACCAATTCGAAGTGGGTCAGATATTTTGATCCTAAAGGCCTGGAATACACCAGAAAACAGTGAGAGAAAATTCAGGAAACTGAATGTTGTTTCTTGGTTGCCACACATTTTGAGACATGCACTATAAAGATGAATGTAATATAGCCATAACACTAAATAACTAACAACAAACAAACGTTATAATTATTCAAGTTTACATTAATCGACTTTAATTTGTGTTTGAAATTTAATCGTGTGTTGCAATGAGTGCAGCTTACATGAACTTTTTATACAGTGTACCTGTTGGACAGATATCTACCTTTGAATACCTCATAACTGCATATTCTAACTCATTGTCTTGGATGTAGGATATCAGTACATCTGTATATTTATATGCCTCAAACAGTAATTTAATACCCCACATAATTAGTGCACATATTTATGCACAAAACTACACAATGTGATATCTGTGCTGTGCCTACCATGTGTATCAAAACCAAGTTTTTAGACTTATAAGCCTTCAGACTTTTGGCTGAACCACTAGGGGACACATGATTAGTCAATTATTCGTATACAACTGATGAAGTGTTCTACAAATGTGTATGAATAAATAAACACATATTAACACACACACACGCATGAATATGTGTATCAAAATCATTATTTTTAGGTTTACATACCAAGTTTGAAACTATACCTATTTTCATTTGAGACAGTTTTTTTTTTTTCTAAAATTAAGATTTATCTTTCTGGTGTTACATGTCTATATATTCTTAAAATACAAATTAATGTAAATTTACTGTTTGTGTAAACATAAAAAACGGAGAGGTGTTCTTTGTAGAATAGCCGATTCTCTATATCTATTTCATCTCTTTATTTTGTTCTTTCAGTATTTACAAATTTAGTTTCATTAAAAATTGAGCAATCTTCTTTTCGTTTTAGGCATATTTGCAGCGACGAATTTCTGGAAATATCAAATAAATATTAACAGAAACCAACGCTAATAGCCTCTTTGGTTTCGAATCTACACTCCTTTAATGAGCCAATGAAAGATGATCTAATATCCTGCTAAAACACAGAGCTTCTATAAATAGGTATTGCACTAATTAAATACACTTTAATTAATGGGGACTTCCTGTACACATAATAATTCGTAGTGTAAAAGCTAGATCATTTTAGTAACGAAAAATTGGTTAGTACTTTAACATGTGGTAAGCAGGTAGCTTGAATTACAGTGGGCGACAGAGTGATTGTTTGGTGTGTGAAAAGTAAAAGGCTCGATCCCAGGAGGTAGCAGAGAGCTTTACCACTGTTCTCGTTGTTCTTTTCACAATACTTGATTCACGGAAGATACTTGCTTTTCTTTATCATTTATAGACGATCTTGACCCCTTTACTCGTCACGCTCATACATTATGTAGTACTACACTTCAATTTCTGATGTGACTACATTGTACATCTAATGAAGTTACATGAGATATATTGTTGTTGTTTTTTCTAATTTCACGTAAAGCTACTCTCGAGAGCTATATATGCTAGCTGTCCCTAATTTACCAGTTATAGACTGGGGTTAACACAACTACCACCTACTGCCCATCATGGGGTTATGACTTTCTGAAGAAAGTAGAATTACTCTTTATTTGAAGTACAATAGTGAATTATGTAGTCTTTCTAAATTCGATTTTTTCTATTATTCACAGAATCTCTTAGGAGTAAGAAACAATTTATTATTTTACTTTATTTTTGTTTACAGATCCATGCCTTTGGTTGTACATTATTCATCGCTTAAAGTTTTATCTTCTCCCCTGGTCCAATTTCATAAAGATTTCAAGCTTACTAAACACAACATTCGCCTATCATGCTGAAAGCTTCCCTGTACACTCAGAAAACCGCAGCTTTAAGTTCTGGATCTGGAGGTTTCCCTTATTCATTTAGCAGAACGCCAGATGCTGCTGATTCAAGTTTGTTCGAGACAAGAAATCCAATCAGGACTATAACAAGCAGTAGATATTTCTGCTCCAGAAGGAATCAGAATTACACTTTCAACTTTACTCAAGAAACTAGTGACTCAAGTTTATCTGGGATGAAGTCTGATTGTCATACCTTGCCATTCAAAACACTTCGCTCAACGTTCAGGAAATCATGGAGTCATGGTGTAGAAATCACAAACATCCTGCTTACAAAATCAAGTATCGTCTGGGTCAACAACTCAGTGTCCCTTCAGATCTTAGTTCTATATTCCATCTCTACAACAGTAACATCAACAGATTATCTCAGGAAAGAGAGAAAAATGGCACAGAAAAGTACATCAGTCGGTTCTAATGGTGATATTTATGTAGGAGCAGCATCAGTAATATACAAAACAACAAAGGACACTAAACAAAAACTTTCTTGATGGTCGGAAACGATAAATACCTTCACGAATCTCCAAACAGCAGCACAGACCAATGTTTCGGAATCTAGTCATTTCCAATATGTCCTCATGTACAAACCTGAACGAAAGACAGCAGCTTTCTATAACTTATTTATTTAGAAGCACAAGCTGTACAACTCTGCCTAGTAAAACCAATTTACGCACCATGAACGTTCCTTCTTTGAATACCTACCTTTATCTCGATCAAGGTAAAGAGATTTTGGATATAAGTTCATCTCATCAACTTGTCTCTAAAGTGAAAATCCGAGCTGCAAGAAGGCGCGTCTTGACAGAGATTCTGACTGCATGCACTAAGCGCCCTAACCACTAACTCAAAAAAATCTCTCTGTTGCTATTTTGCATGTCTTAGAAATTGTATATATTTAGAAAAGAATAAATAATGTTTTTTGTTTTTGTTTTTGTAAATCTGTACTCGAAATTACCTGATTATTCATGTGCGACACTTTTACGTACTTTTTAGAAGTGCTGAAGCCCTAGATTTTAACACCTGAATAAAAATATTTATCTACCAACATCACGAAAGTGAATTTCATGTCATATATAAAAAATCAAACACTTTCGTCTAAAAAACGTAAATAATTAAATAATCAATAATGATTTAGTACCACAAATTCTACTTTATCAATACACGTCTCAAGCTAGCAAAATATTTTCATATGTTTCTTTTAAACCTTCAGAAATATCAAAGAAACAGATAAAATACAGTTATAAAGGTTTTTTTATTGAATATGTTTTTTGTTTGTTTACTTTTCACAAAAAGGGCATACGAAAAAGTCAGTTGTTTCATCAGTAGTTTCTCAGAATGTTTACGATTTTAGGCTTTCGTTTGTGAAACAGACGAGCTAATAAGTTTGTTTGTTGTTAAGAACAAAGCTTCGCAATGTATTATCTCTGCTGTGCCCACCATGGGTATCTAAACCAGGTTTTTAGCGTTATAAGCCTTCAGACTTACCGTCATGACATTGAAGGACAGCTAATAAAATAGAATATAAATTAAAACAAACCACTAGATATGATAAATTTATACACCGAAGATTTCATTCAAACTCTCATTGTTGTCAAATATCTGTAATAAGAACAACCCAGTGAACCTAAGATATCTAGGTCGGTATATACTGTTATTAGAATCATGAAGATCTAATATTACATTACTGAAACTTGAAGGGTAGTTTTCAACCTTCTTAGCCAATGTAAGTATGTTTACCAGTGCAGTAGTCTACAGCATAGAAAATATTTTGCTTTGTTTGAAGTTAAGCACAAAGCTGCACAATGGGTTATCTATGCTCTGCACACAACGGGTATCGAAACCCTGTTTCTAGCGTTGTAAGTCCGCAGACATACCGCTGTGCCACTGGGGATGGAGGCAATATTTTGTAATTTTAAGGTTTGCCTTCACTATATATAGCTTTCACATATCAAAACGAACTAGAAAAATCGGTGTATTTTCTAAATATTGCATTGAACCATAAGAAATAAAGTATAGCATAAACGTTTATTTCTTAACATTTTTCAAAAGAATATTTATCACAAGAACTTCAGTATATAAAAGATGTAGATTAGACAAAAAAGGGCGCTTTTGTTCTACAACCACCGTTACCCCAAGGTTTGTAAAAAGATGCCACCCAATTGAAAGCTTTTACTGTAACAGCTTTTGTAGGGAAAATGTTAACATAACTGAAAAAGTATAAAGTTATTTACTCTCTCCAGTCTACTGAGCAGTAAACATATGAGTAATGTTGTAAATATACCATAGAAGTAATAAAACATGCATTTTAAAGTTTTCACTAAACAAATAAAATCTCCTTCCAATCATGTATACATTCGTTTTCCCATCAATGAAGATATATATAACAATTGTTTACCGACAGCTATGATGTCACAAGAGCAACGTTTGTACAACTTGAATATTTTGGTGAAGTAGCCGATTTGAATAATATAATTTTCAGGGTCGTTATGAAGGGTTTTAATCCTGCTTAACAGCTTATTTCCTAACTTAAAACTTCATTTTTTTCAGGAAGAAAAACCAGGAGAAAAAACAAACAAATGCCTTTTGAAAATTCCTATTATATAATCAGATGAATAATTGATTATACAATAAACTGGAAGGGCGACCTTACAGCAAGCCGTTATGCATGCTAAAACCAATTTATGTAAATATGACAATAAGGTAACTAAAAACCAGCTTTATCCTTCGTTTGGGGAAGTAGAAATGATCCATTTTATTTCTCGGAGCTTTTGTAGATCTCAACAGTAAACCATTTATTCGTGGATTTTTTTTTTTTCACTTTCCATATATTTTGACAGATAAGTATTCTAGCTACAAATAATATAGATTTTATATAATTCTTACCAGTTTTTGTATCTGTAATTTTCCATTAAATCGTATAAATATTTAAAAAATAAACTTTTATCTTGGTCAGACTACACCTTTTACTTAAAAAATGAAATACAAAAGTCAGCTTTCAAGATATAACTCGTATTCTTTTATAACAGTCCATAACAATTGTTTCTATAAATTTCGAAAGGAATCTAGGTACTACTGTAGCGTGCGGTGTACTAAAATATTTATAATTGTTACGCATTATTATTTCAAATAGC
>NW_013666423.1:405291-423031 GCF_000517525.1 Limulus polyphemus
ATTATAAATAACGCTTTTAAACTAATAAAGTACAAAATACCAATACATAACGTTTTGGGGGCAAATATAATCGGAATGAAATAGATACCAATAATCAAAACTAGGACAATTATAACCAAAATTTAAGGTACTCTTTTGGAACACACAACTTATCAAATTATTATTATTTGCTAAACAAAAACGTGAATATATATAAATTATCAAGCAAGAAATTATATTTTAGTGAATCATTAACATGGTGATAATTATAATATCTTTGTTGATCGCATGCTATAGTGTAAATATCTTTGTAGACCGCACGCTATAGTAGCACCCGAATCTATATATATATATATAGATTTGTATGTTTGTCTGTCCACTAACTTCTCGCAGAATATTTGACCAATCACTACCAAACTTGGAATGGTGACTCCTACGGTCCCCAGAAGTAACACGAAGGGGCAAGCTTCCCACAAAAATTGTCTTCGTTTCACGCTCCTTTTGGTAATACTCAACACAATATATCATCGTTTACAAAATTATAACGATATTGTTATTTGGCCAACAATATTGTTTATGTTAAACGCGTAATATACATGTTAATTTGTGGTTTATTTTTTAATAATTTTGTTGAAATAAAAGCAAACGGTTTAATTCAGAAACTTCTTAAGTTGGTGTGGGAAAGTTTCCAATCAGTCAATCCAACAACTACATTATTATTTCAGACAAGTGTGGTAACTTATTTACGGATGCAGAAGAGCTAAAGGAAAAAGTGTTCCCTAATATTTGTGAAAATTATTAATGGTTATGTAAAAGAGCAATTCTTGCACTTCGAAATGATATTGCTTATGACAATGGTCAATTATTGCAAAAAGTTTCCGGATAGGTATTCACATGTCAATGTTCCTGTTACAGTTGATGCTGCAAATTACCCAACTGAATTTCAAAGGTCTCTTGTACCACCAGGGATGCCAGGCCACATTCTGAAACTATCGGCTGGTTCACAAATAATGTTGTTGAAAAATCTTTATCCTCCAAATTATGTAATGGCAGAAGTTTAGTTGTTAAGACTTTACTGCCACGTTATTGAAGCAACCGATCATGCCAAAGGTGAAGATTTCTTCATTCCAAGTATTCCCCTTTGAATTTAGAAGGCTCCAACTCCCAGTTACAAGTTGTTTTGCAATGTCAATTAATAAGGCACAAGGTCAAAGTTTAACGATTGCTGGATTGTTCCTAAAGCAGCCTTGCTTTTCACATGGTTAGTTCTATGAAGGATGTTCAAGGGTTGGATCTCATCAAAACCTGTTTATATTGTCAGAACAAGGAACAATAGCCAGTGCTGTGTATCAATAAGCTTTAATTTAGATTGTGTAATTTTTGTTTTGAAAATCAAAGGTTTAGATAAAAATTAAAATGTTGTGAAAATTATTTTGTTTAAATAAATGTTCTTAAAAGTAATTTAATTGTGCTTTTAAATATCTATTTCAAGTAATTTGGACACCCCCTGTTCAGGGAACGGGTAATTCAGTTAGTCTTTAATAATTTATAAAAATAAACATATGACTTACAATCACATTTTTTGAATGAAACATCCACAAATCAACTTTTCTTTCACCTTCTTATTTCTTCTCCTGCTGTTTTTATCACACATTACTTACATGTAATTAGCACTCAGTAGTATTATGTGATTTGTGAATTTCTAAATAATTCAAATTTCTTCTTTTTAATAGATTAGATTTTATAATTGCTGTACCTTGCCCTAGTGTGTCGTGTTGCCAAAACAACCTGCAGGACACACTGTGTGTTATTGACAGGAGTGAAAGTTTAGCAATTTTCCAATTTCTGTAGCTCGAATTATGGTAATCCAAACTATAACATAATTTCAGTGGATATGCTCTACTGAACACAAATAACAAATTTCAACACAATTCATTAAGAAATACACTAGATATAAAATTTCCAATTTTGATTGAAGTTCTTCCTATAATATTTTTTCTTCGCATCGAAAATACGGAAACTTTATTTGATAGAAAATATATATATACTCAAGAAATAACTTTTGTCAAGGACTTTTCTTATGTAATTTACAGAAACATGTATCGAAAAATTAAAAATTATAGGCTTACCTCACGCTTAATATTTTAGCAAGTTATTATGCACAACAGGCTGTGAAAAAATACAAGACAAAAAAATTAATGTGATTTAGCAGAAGTTATGAACTTGAAACTCATCTTATAAATACATAATTAGCTCAGTATTTTTATATAATTTGGAGAAAAAAAATCAGATAAATAACTTGAAATTTAAAATTACTGACATAACTTCCAAGCATGTTAGAATTCAGCCAGTTTTCTTTACAGTAATATATGTGGCCTCGATTTCTATGGCTGATTTTTTTCTTACATATTTGTATTTTAAACAACCATCATAATTACACAGGAAGTGTTGAAGCATTCGGTGATTAGTTTTATCAATGAAAGCTGTGTAAACACTTTAATAAGAGAACAATGACTGGATATAAATAGGCCTATATGATCAATATGATGTCTTCCACGATAAAAAAACAAACTCCAAATTGGAAAATACAATATAAAAACGTATGTTTAGATATTAATCAAACAGAACCAATGATAATTTATTGTTATTCGATAAAGAACTGGACGTAAAATATCGTAGCACATTAATACTGTAATGAATACTTACATCTAAATATTACATGTGCCATCCAAGATGATGCTAACGGATTAGCATGTTGTAAAACATGTACAAATGAAACGGGTTATAGTGAGAATAAAGAATATCATAGCTCCAAACACAGGTCAAGAGCAGGTTCTTTATTTATTTATTATTATTTTATATTTGTTTAAGCAATACTCGCAGTAGGTTAATAAACTTGCCCATTATCTGGAAAATTAAAAATAATGAATTATACTAATGCTGTACACTAAAATACAATTTATAATTACATAAGCATGTTCCCCCTCTACACTGAAACCTACTGCTTCACCTTTTAGCATGAATAAATGAAGAAGAGAATGATTCAGCCTGTATTTAAGCAATTCTTTGATGTACATAGTTTAGGCTAGATTGCGTATTGGCAGCTTAAGTACTGCTCCTCAACTTATTTACTACATCGTATTTTTTTCTTTTCGATTTTCAATTAGAGAACTACTGCTTTGAGTATGAAAAATGACTGAGATATATGGAAAACAATTACTTATGTAAAAATGACATATTAACAAAACATTGAAGTATAAATTATGGTTAAATCCCAAAACTGTATATAGACTATGCAATTTTAATAAAAAATATATACAAAGAGAATGAGTCAGCCTGTATTTAAGCAATTCTTTCACATACGTAGTTTGGGCTAGATGTCATTGGTTCTTGTAGATAAAGTTGGAGTGGGTGAGCTTACTGATCTTGACTTTGAAACAAAAATGGATCTACTGCACAACATCTTAGTCGGGATAAGTGAACAATTACAGTAATAACAAGAAAATTTCCAGCTTAGCACAACATATATGGAACAACTGTGATTCGATCATCAGTTCAGTGGAAAATTAAACCAGTTAAGGCTCAAAGAAAGTTTGACGATTAAAAACTGACTCAGATATGAAATGCCTTGATGCTACTGATTAAACTACGAGTCATCCATAATGCTTGATTAATAAAATAAGTATAATGAAGCTGCATGAAATACAAGTTACTGAAGAGTAGTAAGAGTATAATCTGTTATATTGACTTTAGATTCCTTTTTCTTTAACTGGAACTTATCAGGTACTCAATCTAAACAAATTTCCTGTTTTAATGAATGTTTCAAAAGATTAAGATCCTATAACAAGAATTTTCAAATGTTAGCATGTATAACTGATAAATTTAATTGGTGACCAGGGGAGGTGAAAAGAAGTTAAAGAACTGTTAAAGAATCCTTTACTATCTGGAAAAAGTTTACTGATTCCAGTGACCATAAATCATTAGATTTGTCAAGTCAAAAATGGAGTTTAGTTAACAACTGGACCATCTTTAATTTTATGACATTTTGGAATTTACAAAATTAATGTTTGTGACGAAAGGGAAGTTTTAAGCAGAACCAGTAAAAACATATTTTCTCCCCTGCTATCTCTAAGCACAGAAAAACAAAAAACACTATTTTCCTAAATAATTTTAACATTCTAGTCTTGGGTCATCAAAACATGAACCACTACTCAAGCTAAGTGTTCTGATCTTAAATAAACACCCAAACTTAAACAATCAGTTTTTTAATCATTTTTTTTATATTAAATGCATAACTTTTATGTTTATTTAATGCTGTTTTGATTAAAACAATTGATGCATTTCAGTGCTGGCTCTGGTAAGTTATATAATTCAAATATATTACAATTCTACACACATACTCACACACACTGTGCTCAGCTGTTATATATATTGTGTATCATGGTTACTTAATATATTATTTTACAGATCACCTGTGAAGATTAAATATGGTTCAAGTATAAATGTGGCTTTCCAGCAATTTCTAATGAAAGTCACCCCTAAAATCATCATGGTCATAAATCTAGGAAAGTTCATCAGTCTTCTAATAATGCTTCTCAAAGAAAAGTGTTAAAAAAAATTCAAAACTGTTCTTATTTTACATTAGATTTTGAAAAATTAAGTTTTAAGGTGATATATTAGAATAATCATGATTAATAGTAGCATTTTCTGGTAATGTGGCCACGTTACTTTAGTTCTACTTAAAATAAATCAGTGGAAAAAAAGAGCAATTCTGCCAACATAAGTGTCTTGTTCAGAAGTTGTTTCTAGTTAAAATAAGTTTTTGTAAGTTTTCCAAATTACACTTCTTGACCTATTACTACCTTACAATTCATCTTATCCATTATAAATTACTTCCATTAGAAAAACTGCATTTTTTTAGAAATTGGTGTAATAAGATTTTCTTAAACTTTCATTTGGTTTTTCAATTTTATTTTTCATAAATGTATCAAGTTTTGGATATTTCTTGCAAAAGTAAGAAAGTTTTATACTTTGACTTCCTATTCTTAAATGGCTTTCCAAACAAGTTTCCAAATGAAGAGCCAATTTCCATATTTCTACATACAATAAAACAAGGCTTAACCTTGTATCTATTTTACAGTATCACTAATTATGACAAATAAAAGTATTATAACATGTTGGAAAGATCAATTAACTTTAACTTGTATGATTGGAAATGTTTAATATCTATAAGACATATTAACAGTCTTCTTAAGCAACTACTTTTAAAAAGCAATAATCTACTACAATCATAATAAAAACATTTCCCATTAAGTATTGTTAATTTTCTATGGAATAATGGAAATGATCTTCAACCATGTCCTGTACTTTTCATTCAGTCTTCATTTTATTTAATTGTTTGAAGTTAAGCAAAAGCCACACAATGAGTTATCTGTGCTCTGCCCACCATGAGTATCGAAACCCAGTATTAAGTCCACAGACATGCCACTGGTGGGGCCACTCAATCCTAATTAGAAACTTGCATTATTTTTTTCCCATGCTCTATATAAATATGTACATTTTGAAGAATACTTGATGAGAAAATGCTAGAACTAAATTATTTTTTATAATAATTAAACCAGATCAAAATGTTTCTGTAGTAAAACTGAAATATTCTATTTATAATGTCATTATGATTGAAGGGATTTACGATGAGGAAACCTAAGTGAAGATTCAATGTAATTCCGTTGTTGAAAAATGTGAAACATTTTTTTAATCAAACTTCACCTTAATTTGAAATCTGGAGATCAGTTTTTCAAACTATAATATAGATTTTATCTCTTATCTTTGCATTAGCTATCATCTGATTACCTTCCTTAAAAAGTACAACTTCATTTTTTTTGCTTTAATTAGAAGTTTGGTGAACATATATTCTGAAGTTATTAATAATGATATATTGCAAGTTTTTACAAATCTTATTTTAGCATTTACTATAAATAATAATAATAAGGTTCTATTAAAGCATTTGATTACTAGTAAATTATAACATCATCTTTCATATTACACTAAAAGAAATTATATTCTAACTATAGACTATAGAAGTGTCCTTGTTAAGTCTGGCATACAATCACTATCCTACTTCACTCAATTGTCACACATAAACAATTTCAAAATTAAATATGGAACTGAACATCCAGTCATGGACAGTAAACAAATACACAATGAGGAAAACTTTATCTCAGTCAGTGAAGCAAACTGAAACATATGTCACATCTAAAGAGTTAGAATAAAAGCTTTCAATATGAACTGCACATTAAACTTGGGAAAATAATGCAGGTATAAAACAACTATAGTAATAAACGATTTTCTAACATGAATATTTAATTTCTGTAACCAAGACAGTAATCAAGCTATACACATATAAACTGATACAAAAGCTATATATATACAGGTAGATATGTTATAAAAGTTTATTGGACCAAATTGGAAAGGTTATTGATGCTGTACCTCACATCTACATATAGCCAATAATTTCACCACTAGGGATTTGAAGGGATAACATCCTTTTCATCAAATTCAGCATGAAGTAAAAGTTCTTGAATCTTAACTTTAGCAACAGCTCTCTGGTATGGAGTCAGACGTCTCAGCACTGCTGCAACTGTTTCACCAAAATGACCTTCTTCATCTTTTACTTCAGAGATAAGATGGAGCTTATCTGGTCCTTTCAAAGAAATACAAGCACATTTCCTTTTTATACCGTGAAAGATATCTCTGTTCTGAGAAATTTCCAGTGACTCTGTTTCCTCTTCCTGTAAATGTGGAATAACTATCATTTCTTTTGATTGCTGCATTTCCTTTACTAGGTCTTCAGATATAACAGAACTATTTTGTCTAGAAGAAAAACAAAAACACTAAGCAAGCACAAGTTTTCTCTAAGGGCAAAAACTAATTTGTCTATTTAAATGAACATAATATTCACAAATATATTTATTGAAATTCTAAATTCTAGTAGAGAGAATATCACACAAAGATAATTCTAAGAAAAGTTCAATAACAAAAAGTCTGGATTAGATCTACACTGTCAGCAATATAATATGGCTCTCGAACAAAAGTTAACATTTGTCTTACACAAAATGCACTTCTGATAGGTACTTAACTCTTCTCACACAAAGCTATTTCAATCTTCTTTCTGGCCTCTAAGCATTGCTAAAATCTTTTGCACTCAGCACACCAGTCTATTTACCCCATTAATTTTGCACCATTTTTTGAACATGTTAATGCTCACCACATATATTGGCACAGCTACATCAATCTGCTATTCCCACTCAATCCTCACTTTTGAGAATTGACAGGCTCTAAAAGACTAACACTGGCAGACGGAAGGAAGGGTGGGAAGACAGGTGAGTACCTATTGGAAATACATTTTCAGTGTAAGAAAACTGTTAACTTCCAATATGGTTTTACCTCCTCTCACTCAAAGCTAGAATCCCATATTGTAAAGGTGGAGGAGCCATTGTAGGCACTGAACATTGAAACCAAGTGAAAAACCACTGCCCAGAATAAAATTGTGCTCTGAGATGAAACCAAAGCACACTTGTGGGGTACTGCACTACAATCTGGAACAAGTATGCTCTTTGCTCTTGAAGAAGGAAACAAATCTGATATGGGTGGAGAAAAAAGTCAATTTAGTCTGATAGGTGCAATCAACAGTAAAATAAAAACTGAATAAGTAATGTAGATAAACAACCTCAACTGGACAGACAAGATTCCATAACTCGTCCTCGGCATTAAGAGGTTGAGAATCAGATAAAAAGAAATATAGGGTGACATAAGCATAGTGGTTAAGGCATATTGACCATGTTAAATATACTCACCAACCCCAACTGTAAGTAAACAGAGTATCATACGTCAAGCAACCAGAATTATGAAGAGGAAGTGAGCATTTGGCCAAAACCAGACAAATTTCCAAATCAACCATAGCAGCAAGAAGTACAAAAACTAAGCCCAGCATTACGAGGTTGTTGCATTGCCTCAGCTCAACCGTAAGAACAGGGCAAGATCTGTAACTGATATTATCAGCAGAAATCATAACCCATCCAACCGTAAATGCAGGAATTATGTACACAGAATTATTAGGAAGACATGGAACATTCACTCAACCATATGAACAGTGTACATACATCCTGTAGCCAATAATTATGAGGCAAAGTACCCCAAACTCAACCGTAGGAGCAGGAAAAGAACCTCCTGCAACTGGAAGTAAGGAGAAGAGTGGCCTCTACTTTACACAACTGTAGGAACAGGATAGTATCGTCCCGAAACCAGTATTAAGAGGAGGATCCCGCATAGACTGATCCTGCTACCAATGATCTTTCAGAACATCCCATCTCTACAGAGAGCATTATAACACAACCTAGGTATAGTGCAGATTTGAAGCAAAGCATATCTGACCAAGCAACACCCGCCACAGAGTGGGATCCCATTTTCAGTTGGAAAAAGTAAAGTTCTCTGAAAAGAAAACATGAATGCAAGGAAGTGATAAGATTTATCCTAGTCAAAGGTGAATGGACATTTGTAGAATTACCACAGGAGGGATACAATATCCACCTGAGGAAGATAAAGCCCGATCAAGAAGATAATGAACAATGAACGTATTGGCAGTAGGTCACATTCTGACCTGAACAACCTCTTCCAATAGACAGCATAGGCAAGCAGTCAAAGACATGGTGATATGACAAATTTGATGAGAAGAAACATTGTGGATACAGTGTTCTTCCTTGGATAAGTCTGAATACGACAGCCTTACAAGTTGATGAACCCAACCAGTTAACAGGAGAGAAAAAAGATCATGGGACAGGAAAGGGTTCCAGGGAATAAAAGTCAAGAACACGAACTCTAAAAGGAGGCAGTACATGGCACATAACACCTTAGGGAAGGAACCAAATAAAGAAGCCAATCAGGAGTACAAGTGGGAGATGGAAGGTAAGGAAATGGGTGTGAAAGCCATACCTCCTTTATGGACAGCAGAGGTCTTACGGAAGAAGGTCTAGTCAGGATAAAAGGATGACATAAGAAGAATCACAGAGGATATGGGTAACACTAATGGCATAAATACCTTATTGACAATGTTGGCAACCAAGGAGGAAAAGGAAACATGTATTGTATGGTACAAGGAACATGTAGACAAAGGTTCATAGGGAGGATGGAAAAGGGCATAAAGAACCACACTGAGATCCCAATTATGTAAATCAAAAGAATGGCAATGGTGCACAATGAGAAAGGAGCAGAAAAGGAAGGAAATGACAGGGGAAAGACAAAACCTTATGAAACTTGGAGAAACAGAAGGTATTCAACAAGGTTGCCCAAAATCTATACACAATCGAAGTGGACAAGCCTTGGTCAAACAACCAAATAAAGAATTGGGAAAGATGAGGAACAGAAGGGTGGAAAGGACAGAAACCACGTCAAAGAGACCAAAGACAAAAGTTAGACCATCACCATTGGTAAATAAACATTGAAGAAGGTCTAATGATCAGGAAAGCACTACTTGCTTCATATTCCAAAGAGAAGGCTGGGCCTGACTGAATTTGGAATTTAAGAAAAACCCCAACTGAACAAGGTATTAAGTGGGGGGTAAGAACGGACTTCTCCAGCTTTATCAGCAAACCCATTCATGCTGCCTCTTGTAGGAGGAGACGAGTGTGTGGTCTCTGGACTGTGAACAGGAAGAAACGAGCAGGAATCAGTCGTCCATGTGATGATGAGTGCAAAGATCCATCAAATGAAGATGTTGGGCAAATTCCATAGCACCTGACAAAACACAAGGACCTGAGGTTGTCTGATTGGAAGGGGCCTAAACTAGAATACCCAACCCTCATGGGTGAACCAAACACAATGATGTGATTCAGGAGCAATAGGAATATGAAGACAGGCATCCATCACATCGAAATTGGTCATTCAGAGTCCCGGGGAAAACACCCACCAAAGTGACAGATAGGACTCCATAGTGATGCAAGGGGGGGGGGGGGTCCAGAAAAGAATTCAACCAGGACAGATCAATGATAGGTCTCCAATCTCCTGTCTTCTTGGGGACCATGAAGAAATGGGAATTAGACTCCAGTTGAATGGAGCACACCTTCTCAATAGCCTCTTTGTGAAGTAGGTCGTGGACTGCCTCAGTAAGATGACCAAGAGATGTAGGATCCCGGGGAGATGAGAAGAAAATTGTGGAATGAGAAAAGGAAGGTGGAGACTTGAACTGAAGGCAAAGACCTCCTGACAGAACCCACAGATCTGTCATGAAATGCTGCCACATGGCCAATAAGTGGATCAATCTGTCCCCCACCAATCCAGGAAAAATGAGGGTAGGGATGGGAGAGCCAGGAGAAAGACAAGGGTCTTGGGGAGGAAGGAGGAGGATAGGAAACAAGGATAGGCATCTCATGGAAGGAAGTGGAAGGGCGAAATAAACATGGCCAGAGAAGAAAAGGAAGAATGCAATCTAGCCACATCAATCCTGGATTCCAAAGAATCAGGACAGCCCCCATATTGGTATTGCATAGGAACGGAGCTTGATGCAGATCTTGCAGGGATGGATGAGAGAGACATATCCCTGCAAATAATGCATCCCTCCCCAACCAGCCCCAAGAGCACAGGAGCCAGGTATTAAGGGAAACAGCAGAAGCCTATAAACAAGTCATATGTCAGGGGAGTGAGAAAAGGCCTCAGACAATAAATGGAGGGAAGACAGGTAATGTAAAAGGGAGGAAAAAGAAAGGAGAATCATTGAAAATTGATCCTGATTAAAATGAACCAAACCCCCAGGATTTGAACCCCAAAGGCAAAGTAGAGGATCCAAATGCTGAGAATCCAAATATGGATCTGAAGCACGGTGGTATGCCAAAGCATACTGGTCAGACAAATGAGAGGGACAGGGCATACTGACATTCGGCTGAATTTGGTCAGAAAATCTTTAAACATGAACTTGTATGTTGGGTGAAGGGAAAAAAAAAGATAAAATTCAGAAAGTGGAACGTCACCCAATAAGGAAGGGGAGGCATAACAGGTTATAGGAAAAACATGTAAATACTTGATTAACAAATTGTGAAAAAGGGTTGGAAGGTGTAATCTTCTGAACATGTGTAAATTCTGACTGACCAAAATAAGAAATGTTGGAAAAAAAAAAGATTCAAAACAGTCGTCACCTTGATGGTATTCTTCCCCAGAAACATGGTCAGGTTGAAAAGGAGAAGAAATCACCGGCTAAATACATGACTCTACATCCCTGTGCATGAAGGCCTGCACTTCCTCAGCAGATTGAAATCAAACAGAAAAATAAAACTGTGGTTAATACAACTGTTAAAAGAAAAATATTAGAAATAGCCATAAAGCACAATCATAAATTGTAGTTACATGCAAAAAAAACAATCTAACTGATGTAGTGCCAATCGAGAAAGTGAAGATTGAGTGGGAAAAGCAGAGGGAGATAGCTGCACCAATATAGGTGGCACAATGCTATTGACAGAGAGTAGTCATATGATATGTACATGTTCATAATAGCTCAAAATTGGTGGAGTATAAAGACTGGTGCACTGAGTGCAAACTTTTTTTTAGCAATGCTTAGAGGACAGAAAAAAGATCAAGATAGCTCTATGTGAGGGGTGTAAGACCTTATCGAAACATAGTCTTTCACATCAAATTCTTTTATTACTTATAAGTAATATACAAACAAGGGAACATTTGGCCCTTCAAGGTTCTTATAGCATACTCACCCTCAAGAAAGAGAAAACCAAAATCAATCCACTCTATATTTTCTAAGAAATTATTTATTCCCCTCTTAAACTATTACTTCTGATGGCAACTCATTCTATAAACTAATCATTCTGTTTGGGAAATACGGCTGTTTAAATGTAAACTACACTTCCTTTTCAAATCTTAAACTTGTGCTCTGTTGTTATATTGCCTTCAGGATACAGCTCAAAGAAATCAGAGACTTTTATCCTCTTATTCTCTTGGATAAATTTGTAAGCAATCAATACCCTTACATCCTACCCTTCTTTTCTCAAGAGAAAATACCACCAATACTTTACTAGCAATGTAATCAAAAACACCTTAGGTGTGAAAAAAAGATGCAGCCAAAATAGATTGAGTGTGCGACTTAAAGCAATGAAATCAAAATTGGCAGCCAAACTGGTAGTTACACTTACAGCATCTATAAAACTTTTACAGCAAATATTTATTCATTAGTTAGCTAGGCCAGGTTTTTTGTTCAACTTGGGTTATGATGGTGGATAAAACAAAATACAGAATTAGCGTCTTCATAATTCAGGTCAATTCCAGTATTTCCCATACAATGCTCAATGTATGGGAAATTATAGCAAAATTATTGCTAGATATTCTCTCTTGCAAAAAAAAAGCAGAGAAGAAAAAATTTTACACTCAGGCACTTCATAGCCACCAACAAAAACTTTACCATCATTATCCATTAAGAGTCAAATCCCCATTTTAATATCTTGCTTACTTTCAACATACATAACTTAGAAAAAGCTTTACTATTAGTTTTAACATTATCAATCAGCTGATTTCCATAAGCCCTTTTTATTTTCTAATTTATTTTTAACAAACTTTTAGATTTTATATAATTCTAAAAATCTTCCATCCTATTTATTAACTTAAACTTTTTAAACTTATGGTGTTTGTCTTTGACATTCTCCTTTATGTCTTTAGTAAGCCAAATGGGTTTGATTTTCCCTGACTTTCTTTTTTTTTAGGAACATGCATATAATGAATTAAAAGTACCTTATTTTATAAACTTAACAAATTCGTCCCACATTACCTTTTAACTCAGTAATCCAAATCACTAATGATAAATCTAGTCTCAAGATCTCAAATTGGGATTTCGAAAAACTAATATTTAATTTTTCTTGATCTCAACATGTAACAAAGTTTAGAAACTAGTTACGTAGTCATCACTCTTCTACAAACATTCCCCTACATCAAATTTTATAACCAGATCTTCATTAGCAGTTAACAAAATATATAATCAAAAGCAAAATATTAACTAGTCAACACAATTTTGAATTCCAAATTTATATAAGAACAAGAAAATTTGCACGATAGAATATCAACGCAATACTTTCACTGGCAATTAAAAGTAAATATAACTACCTGTATTAACTAGATGATAAAAAAAATCATTTGATAAACTATTAATAAAAGAATATGTAAACAGTTTAAGAATATAAACATGCAAATTTAATCTCAGGTTGTAACTTGACCTTTTGTATCCTCAAAAGTACATGAACACGTGCATTCAAGTTCATCACTTTATCATATAAAACAATGAAAAATTTTGATGAGTGAGTACAGTTGCCTTCTAACTTTTCTCATTAAAAAAGTTTACTGATTAAAAGAATATGACAATAAAACTGGTAATAATGTACAACTGCAAAAGCTACTTTCCTACTTATATAAACATAAATATTGTGTTTCTTGTTGGAAACATTTTTCCGATAGGAAATATAAATATTTAATTCGATTGATGGCAATTTAAGTTCAAAAAGGCATAGCTATTGAGACAACTTTTTTTTTCCATTCTGTTTGGAGAATTATATTAGTATGGATTATGAGATTTTTATGCTTGTTCTACCCATTTGTAACCATTCAAGCTTTATTTAACCTGATTAATATTAGCCAGTATATATGTTCATACAGCAGTTGATTTTAAAGCTCTAAGTTCTAATTGGTTGGCTTTTACACGTGTTTTTATCACTAACAATATCAGTTATTATGTTATAGTTATAATAGTGATATTGAATGTCACTACTTTTTATTTTGATTCATTGTTTAATATTATTATACTTTTATTATAAAGACTGTTCTGCATTGTAGTTTAGAATTTGTATTCAAGACTAACCTAAATCTCCTAACATGTCCAAAACTCACAAGATATTATCGAGATTATGGCTGAAAATATTAGAAGTAAAGGTCCCCTAAACTGATGAAACAATCAGTTCTGATCTTTATAAGTAGAAATATAAGAAAATTATATTTAATCAGTTATACTATTGACCAGTTTGGTTTTTAGTTTCAGTCTAACTATATAGCTTACTCTGATCAAAAGTTATAATTATTTATTATATAATAAAACTGGTATTGGTATACATGTAATATTACATGTATACTAATACCAGTTTTATTATATATATATATAATATATATTACATGTATACTAATACCAGTTTTATTATATATATTACATGTATACCTAATACCAGTTTTATTATATATATTACATGTATACCAATACCAGTTTTATTATATATATAATAAAACTGGTATTGGTATACATGTAATATATATAATAAAACTGGTATTGGTATACAAATTTTGAAAATACTCACTCTACTTCCTTCACTGGCATATAGCCACACAGGAAAGTCAACTTATCATAGAATTTCCACTTCCTTTTATGTTTGACTGAAGTTCCATTTACATGTTGTTCAAGTTTTCTTTTCTCTTTTACAAATACATCTTTTAGATTTTTCCATCTACATTTACACAGTTCAGCTGCAAAAAACAAGATTTTTTAAAAATAATTTACCTATTTGTTCAATTTTTTGGTTGATATTTCAACACTACTACTTTTAATGATAAGACTCTCATAGGAATATGAGAAAAAAACAATAATTAGCAACATACCAAATAAGAATTTTCTCATCATGGTTCTATACATCACATTAAAGGCCACAAGGAACTATCTGGTCCTTCAAGACTGCCCCTGTTTATCCACACCCATGAGAAAAAAAGCAAAAATTTACCCTTATTTTTCAGGATATCATCTATTCCCTTTTTAAGTTCTGTGTGATTCTGACCTCCAATATTCTGGTAGCAACTAAATTCATCACCTAATCACCTTGTTCTAAAAATAAAGTTGTTAGAAAAGGAACCTAGTCTGTTTTTTCAAATCTTAAATTTGTGTCCTCTCATCTTAGTGTTTCCACATTATAGCACAAAGAAATCAGGGCCCCTTTCAGTCCCCTAAATAATCATGTAAACTTCAATAAGATCACCTTTTAACCTTCTCAAAAGAAAAAAGTTGAGAGATCTTAATCCTCCTTGTTAGGCTCTTCTGACCCTTCTCCAGTAAATCAATATCCTTACTCTCTAAAAAGACCAAAATTACTCACAGTATTCCAATTAAGTGAGGCCTAACTAGTGATTTGTATCAAGATGTAATTTTTCTCACTATAGAAGTAAAACTAATTGGCCTATAATTCACATGGCAATTCTTATCCTCTTCCTTTACAAATATAAATACTGTTAACATCTTCCAATCCTTAAGCACTTGCCCATTGTAATTTACATGGTAAAAATAAGAGTAACATTAACAACTTTCAAATACTCAGACAATTGTCTAATATCTAAAAACTAAAGAATAGGACTCGTGTAACTAAATTTTCCCCACTATAAATAAGACTAACTGGCTTATAAATTCCAGGATAAGTCTTACTGTCTTCCCATCCTCTAAAAAAAAATTAAATAGTAATGTTAGTAGATTCCAATCGTAAGGCACCTGCCCACCATCTATTGACATAACAGAAATTGGTGAGGTTCATATATCTGATTTTTTACCTCTTTTAAAATGCTTGGAAAAACATCTTTTGATCCTGGTGTTTTATCTACTAGTTTTAATCTTTTAACTTCTCACCAAGGCATTAATGTCAACATAACTATATCCCAAAGAATGCTTAGGGTCACAAAAATGGCTAATATCCTATCTTGGAAAAACATATCAGAAAAAAAAAAATTTAAAAGCTTAGCAATCCTATAATTATTAAAATAAACCTTGCAATTTGCAACCTTTAGGAACCCAATTCCCATTTTAACATTTTGTTAAATTAAAGCATAGATGACAATGGAACTTAATGCTCCAAAATCCTCAAAGCTAGAATATAAAGGCTTATACAGCAACATTCTCACACCAAGATGACAGCTTAATGACTATATCTAAGTTCCAGAGCTACAAACAAAATGCTTAGGTACCAACACTCTTACAGTTAAGCCAATGGAGCTTATGCCCTTACCCGTTCAGAACTACAACTCCTAAGCTTAGGTACTAGAATTTAAAATGTTTGTCCCTAAGATAAAAGGAAACTTTTTGATTTTAAGGGCTCACTGGATTGCATTTTATGCATTCATGATCAATTGAAAATGTGCAAGATCTTACAAGGTTATACTCATGTCCAACCAAATAGTAGGATTTGACAGCCATCCTTATAAAGCACCCACTACGGCAAAATGTGGAGTGCAACATTTGTTTTAAGTGGTAACAGAAAGCAAATGCTAGGCACACAGTCTAGTATGCTAACCACTTGGGCATGCTAAGCCCAAAGTAGGTCTAAAGCTAATGCCCGATTGAGGTTACGCAAAAATCAGATGTAAATGTACAATTACATAAGATATGGATCAAATATGACAATGGGTGTGATTTTGTCACCAGGCTGAGGTAAACTGAGAAAAACCTGTAAATGCAAAGTGATCTTTAAAGAAAATTCCCACAATGGAAATGGTTATATCTCATGAAATATTCATCCTTGAAAATCACTGGAAATTGTAACATTTATTAAAAAGTTGGTCATCATACCCAGCTTATCTCTGTGTTTAAGCTAAGTAAAATTACTGCATGTATCATCTATTCTTGAGTGTTCAGTGATCCTTGCAATATCCTGCACACTGACAGCATTTTATTCAAAACCAACATTGTCATAGTGTTGACAGAGAGAGAGAGAGAGAGAAAGAAGAGTAATAAAAACAAGAAAAGTGATTTAAGTAAACAGTATATTTCTAACCTGTTTGGAAACACCCTGTACATTATCAAAATATCCTAAAGTTGAATAAAATTATTGTATGGAAAATAATTCCTTATATATCTATGGTCTAAGGTTTATAATTATTGTTTATACAGACCAAATACATTCACAGATTGTATTCATTGTGTACTTTTCATTGAATATATGAAAGACCTAATTGTTTTAATCATATATATATGGTTGTTAAGTTATAAAATTTATTGTATACCACTATTAATTGAAAATACTTAATTTTCAACCATGAGAATAATGCACTTTAGGCCTGACATATATTATATTGTCCTATTGGTTATATTTTATAGGATTAATGTACATGGGGATATCTATACCCTGAATAAATGCTAATGATTCTCAATGTGCTTATAATTAGTTCTACTTATAATTGTTCTTATTGAAATTGTTATCCTGGAACAAGTGGTATTCAAATTAAATTTAGGATAAACATTCAATATAGTGTTTTCTTTATAATTATACTTTATACATAACATTATCACTACATGTTAGTTATTTATAATTGGTCAACCTAACTAATGCACTAACTACTATAAAATAATATCAAGCCATCATCTCTGTCAGAAATACTATGTCTTATCATACTCATAGCTTCACAGTAAACATGACACAGGATCTACACCAACCAAGTATGACATTGCATTCAGCCTTAGTATAATGCATATATAGGAAGCAGAATGTTTATTTGGTGATAATTTCATGATGTCATAAAAACACGCAAGTTCAAGAAGTCTTAACATAAAACGAAAAAACCCTATAACCCGAGAGCTATCGAAAGAAGGCTAAAGAAAGGTCCATTTTTCGATAGCTCTCGGTTATAGGTTTTATAGTGTTATGTTGGTGATAATAATTAATAATATTGTGTATATTAGAATTATCAAGACGAAGAAGGTACGTTA
>NW_013666423.1:424052-425887 GCF_000517525.1 Limulus polyphemus
TAAAAACCCTATAACCCGAGAGCTATCGAAAGAAGGCTAAAGAAAGGTCCATTTTTCGATAGCTCTCGGGTTATAGGGTTTTTATAGTGTTATGTTTGGTGATAATAATTAATAATATTTGTGTATATTAGAATTATCAAGACGAAGAAGGTACGTTAGTTTTACACGTAGAAGAAAAAACTTCGTTTTTAGCTTTAAATTTAATATAATTCATAAATCATGTTGCCTTATCATGTGGCCTACACTAAGCTACGGTCCAACCTTATTCATGTAAGATTTGATTTGATTAGCCTAACTTCAAGAATTTGATGGTTAATTAATTCACTAGTAGTTGTACTTTATAATATTATCAACAGTAAGCAAATGATCCTTTTGGAATACGAACTAAACGGCTAAACAAGATAGGCAAAGTATCAATATCTGACTCAACAAGTTGAAGTGATTCATAACATCTTTACAGAAATAAAATACAACCACAGGATAGCCGCATAACTGCATCAAGTAAGTTTGACATATTATTATCGAGCGACAAACGGTGCAACAGCTTTTCGCAAGAAGCCGAAGAGAGATTTTTGAAACTTACCAGGTACACCTAAGGATGATGCTATAATATTCCAAACCGCTGATTTTTTTGTACGATCTCTGAAATCAGATCTTGTTATATCATATAAGATAGGATGTTTCCGAACAAGTTCAATCAACCTAAATGAGTTCACAGCCATAATGCAACAAAAAGTCCAAATTCCCTAACTAGATTTCTCGCGCGAGTATAATATCGCGGACAAACTTTGTATCGTGCGACTAAAATGGTTGAGATGTTATTTAAGCTATTCTCGCTCATTGAATCATTATGATCTATTTCGCAATTTCGTCGATCTCAATTTGGATCAAAGTCGCCCCTTTTTAATATAACTTATGGTGTGAATATAAATACCGCTTTTATTAAACGTTGAAAAATCGTTATTCAGAACTTCTCGACACATAATCATACTTTTCGTTAGGTAAGCAATCTCAAAGCTTAACTGTATAAACTCGGAAGAAGAATCTTCTTGATGTTCAGTAATTCAACGTATAGCTATAGGAGCTTATACGTTGCCCTAAGGCCTAAGTAACGTATTTTTGTCCATAAAATAACTATCTAACTAAAGAAAAAATACAAAGGATGAAATTTTAACAGCCACTTGTCATCAAACTACATATTAGATGACTTAAAAGTTAGATAGCTAAGTTCTTAATTAATAGTAAATTTCTTTATATGTGAAGACCAAGAATAAAACTAAGAAGATCTAAATAAATACTTACTGAACAAATGTGGCTACAAAATTGCCACATTCTACAGGCATAATCTTTTTATCGAATAGTGCGCATTTGTTAAAGAAAATTTGTATTGTTACGTCTCCGTTCGTTAGTTAATTTTCCGTAAATTCGTTCCGACGCAACTTTAGTGACACAAGTCCTTTCTTAAATAAAACTGGTTTATTCTTTCTGAATATAACTTTGCGATACACTTAATTTCAAACAGTCGCTCTATAACAAACGCTAAATTCTCAACGAACGTCTCACGTGCTCGACTTCAACAATACTCAGTTCAATTACACACATTGTTCCATCACGTTGTGACCGTCTTAAATATACAAGACTAACACATCTCCAGTAAATGCTAGAGCATTCACGAAGGAACTGGATATTTCTAGAAGGACGTGGCGTGATACTAGTCACGTGACATCGCTGACGCAACACTGCCCCCTCCAATAGCCACTTACAATAAACCAATAACAATTAACAATAACTTAATTAAATATACAGAATTACAGACACAAAATTACAATCCAACA
>NW_013666424.1:0-5749 GCF_000517525.1 Limulus polyphemus
ATATTGCTCTGTCGTAACAAGACAACGTTCCCCGTACTAAAATTGCTAGGTCGTAACAAGACAACGTTCCCCGTACTAAACTTGCTAGGTCGTAACAAGACAACGATCCCCGTACTGAAACAAAAGAGTGACTCAGTACAGAATATCAAAGAAATATTAAGAAAAACAAAACAAAAAAAGAACATACCAACCACGTGCATTCCGTAAACAAAGTTTACAGATAATAAGTAATTCTTGTCAATTACCGAAATAAATCTAAATTATCTTGTTCTCCGAGCTATAAACAGCATTTGTGCTACTAAAGTAAGATTATGTCGTTACTACTTCGATACTTTATTTGTTTTCTACTACGTTTTGGTATTTTAATATAATCACTGACACTAATGACAGTGTGCGTGAGTTTTAGAAGTAGCCGGCATATTTACTGCAAGGCTGGATAATTTCTGAATGGTAAAATATATAAGCTAGGTCTGCACACACACACACACACGGTGTCTGTTCATTTCGGTCATTTTTCGTTTCGGTCTAATAGTCAAGACAACGTTGGAAAAGTCTTTCTTAATCTCCTGAAATTCCCTAGGACTCCGCTGTAGCAACGTTTCAAGCATGTTTAAGACAATTTTTAAACTGATATCCTTGGTTCTATCGAAGAGTAGGCTAATAAAAAGTTATGGTTTAGAATAAAATTAAGAATATCTATCGTTTATAGATGCTATTAGTTATACAGACTTCAGTTATTTATCGAGTTTTCTTAAGCTCCTATTACAATATCTCTGAACGGATTTGAAGCTGAAATCACTTGGAATGCTATAGGAACAAATAAGATACATTAAGATGAAGATATTCAGATCATAAACTAATTATTCAGGTTTAATAAAAAAAAAAGATCGATTGAAGAAGAAAGAAATTAAGAAAACAAGATTGTTTTAATACAAATTATTCTAACGAAACATACGAAAGAAACCGTTAAGTGAGATGTGAATCTTGGGTTAAATAAGCTTGATTCACCAGAGTCTGAATGAACAGATATATGCACCAAGAAAAATTAAGAAATTGAGTTTGTTTCGTTTTGAATTTCGCTCAAAGCTATTCGAACTCTATCTGCGCTAACTGTCCCTAATTTAGCGAAAAAAGTGGGAAAAAAATCAGTACGCATATATAAAGTGTTAATATTTTTAGTAACAAAAATGTCTGGCATGGCCACGTGGTTAGGGGTGCTTGACTCACAATCTGAGAATCGCGGGTTCGAATCTCCGTCCCACCAAACATGCTCGCCCCTTTCAGCCGTAGGGGCGTTATAATGTGACGGTGAATCGTTGGTAAAAGAGTAGCCCAAGAGTTGGCAGTGGGTGGTGATGACTAGCTGTTTTCTCTCTAGTCTTACACCCCTAAATTAGGGACGGCGAGCGCAGATAGCCCTCGTGTAGATTTGCGCGAAATTCAAAGCGAATCCCATATTTTAACGCTTAAGTTTTCAAACTTACCGTTGACTCACCGAGGGTCCTAGAGTTAAAACATTTCCATTTATCATTTTTAAGCATTAATACTAAACAACCCAAAACTAATAAGCGTTGTGAGGTAGATTTAAGCTAACTAATACCATCTGACTATGATGGACGTAGAGTGTATGTCAGTGTCTATGTACGTAACCAAAATTCCTGCGCCATCTATTGAATAACACCACAAACAAATATCCATAAAAAAAAGTCACACTTTAGGTATTCAAGATTCAGACAATTGGAAAACATAACTGTCGTTTGTGCAACAACCATTTCTTTACAACAGAACACAACTTTATATAAAGGTACTCTCTTTCACAACAAGAACACAACTTTCACTAGGACTGTACGTGAGGGTTTGATTATATCTTTATTGATGTAATTTTTAAATGTAGTACTGATAAACTGGGGTTACTTATGACTAAAGAGCACACCCAAACACTTTTCCTGTGCAGCACTTTCCATAAAAAGTCTTTTCTTTTTTAAATGATCACTTTTTTCTAAATTTTTTTGAATGAGGTAGGAATACTACGATTAGAGAAACAGCTGCCCGTAGGGCGGCGTTTCTGTTAGTTTTTTTTAATAGCTGATTTGTCGGACGAAAAAAAAATCACTACTTATTTATTTTTTAAATTTAAAAACAGTTGCATCAGAGGAACTTGTTTTCTGTCATAAATACGTTATAATGTGACGGTCAATCCCACTATTCGTTCGGTAAAAGAGTAGCTCAAGAGTTGGCGGTGGGTGGTGATGACTAGGTGCCTTCCCTCTAGTCTTACACTGCTAAATTAGGGACGGCTAGCGCAGATAGTCCTCGTGTAGCTTTGCGCGAAATCCATAACAAACAAACAAACTAGGGGCAAGTGGACGTGCCAACTTAATAACATGATTTTTACACTTTGTGGTTCACTCTCAGTTAGAATCCTAAAACGTTCGGTCTTGTTTTCATAAATAACTAAGTTCAAGAGATTACATGCTTGATCGCTATCCAACGCCTTTAAACAAGGAGTCAATGTCGAGTATTTTAGTTGTAAACTTGCAACGTTTGATTTTTTCTTTAACTTAATTAAGCGTTGACTGTACCGTTCTGAATTATGAAAAACGTTTCGGGTTTTGGTTTCAATGGAACTAAACGTAAAAAAATCAAAAAAAAAATCTACATATACATATACTGATCTTTATGAACATATAACTGTTATATGTAAACATCAGGAGTTTAGAAGATTCAGAGGAAGGGAAGAGATGAGAGGTAAAATGTGGTGTTTCAGAATATGACAAAATCAAAAGAAAAGTGCTATAAGTTATGAATAGATTATCTTCTTTTAGAATACAAATTATAAACACATCTATGTGAATAACACACAAATTTATACTTATAGTACAGATAGCAGATTCCAAGGTTCGAGCCGTGGTTTGCCGCTGAATGCCCTCCGGACTTGTATATGTTGAGGAATTATAACCATGGCAGTCAATCCTTCTGTTGGCTAACAGTAGCCAGGTAGGTGGTAGGTGCTGGTAACTGTTTACCATCTCTTTTGTCAGCAATTCTAAATTAGCGATCGCTATAACTGTACTTTGGAGTCAATCACTTTGTCTTTTTAACCCGCATATGGTGCCTGGCCTGGTAGTTAGGACGCTCGACTCACAGTTTGGGGGTCGCGGGTTCGAATTCCCATCACCGAACATGCTCGCCCTTTCAGCCATGGGGGCGTTGTTATGTGATGGTCAATCCCACTATTCGTTGGCAAAAGAGTAGCCTAAAAGTTGGTGGTGGGTGTTGTTGTTGTTGTCTAGCTGCCTTCCATCTAGCCTATCACTGCTAAATTATAGAAGTGGAGGATTGTGACAGCCAACCTTCCTATGGAAGACAGCACATGATGATGATAATGAGCGCAGAGAGATTTGCGCGAAATTCGAAACAAACCAAAAACATATGGCGCCATTTATGTGGAAAATACCAAATTACAAACTAATTTTAACTGCTAATGACTCAACTCATCCGAAGAACCTCTGTTTAGGAGAGCTTCAAGCTAGAAATATAATAAAGTATTTCCCATACTAAAAAATATATTAGCTACAGTGGTCAGCAACCACTTAGATCTTTTAAAGTGTAATTTAAATAATAAGATAGATCCCTTTAAGTTTTTCGGAAATTATTTTGGAATGTTTGTTATCTATATATTAACTGTGTAAAGTATGATTTTGATGAAAGCGTAATTTTACTATTTGAGTGAAAGGTTACGGGTTTATATAAAAGGAGCGTGTAACACAGTTGTGTGAATGGTCTTCTTAAGCCTAAATTTAAGATATAAAAGGAGCGTGTAACACTGTTATGTGAATGGTCTTCTTAACCATAAATTTAAGATATAAAAGGAGCGTGTAACACAGTTATGTGAATGGTCTTCTTAACCCTAAATTTAAGATATAAAAGGAGCGTGTAACACAGTTATGTGAATGGTCTTCTTAACCCTAACTATATATAACTAGATAAGAGTTTTGTTGTATAAAATCAAGAACAAACCCGAAATATCGTTTGTTTCCTTGTTTATTTGTTCTTCTAGATCAAAGTCATATTGAGCTATCTGCTGTGTCCACTGCCGGGACTCGATCCGCGGATTTTGGCGTTGTAAGTCCGTAAACTTATTGCTTTTATGTTCACGCTTGTTTTATGTTCATATTTGTTTTAATATGAGCTATATTAAAATACGTTAGAAGAAATGAGAACCAACTTCGAAGCTATCAAAACGTCCTGTTTACATTGTTCTTGAAGGAACGCCCCCTATCCAGCGACTCAGCGGCAAGTCTGAAGGATTATAACTAAAAAAAAATCATGTTTCGACACTGGTGGTGGGCTCATTACAACTTTGTGTAGCTTTGGGCTTATCAACAAGCAATTTTGAAGGAAAGTATGCTAGCAGTTAGTTCGGTAATCTATGTCTTTGTACGAAATCTATGCTCAGAAAATACAGAATAAGACAGATGATATTTTATACCACAAACACGTTTTTCAATCTTTTGTTCGCCTCTTTGATAAAGCAACACTTCTGAACCTCATAACTGTATAAGTTCGTATAATCCCTTTCAAAAGCCTATTGGCACCATAACAATTACACCGCAGCGATTTCCAAGAACCCAAACATTTAACGATCACACAGTTTGTATGAGAACAAGGACAGTTCCCATAGTTACCAACAGACACGCCTTTGTCGACAGCGTGACAGGGTCGATATCAAACATAATGTCCAATCGGAAGGCAAGATCGTATTTCTATAACAAGTCAAGGGCGGGATTTGTGCTATCTAGTAACTGAAAAAACCAAACGAAAAAAAAACAAAAAAAACAGTCGTCTGTTATTTCAATACAATCGAAATTATCTTGCATATATAGTTTTTTTTTAAACCTTGGTAAAGAGACATTCTATGGAAATAGATGGATGTATCATTTCCATGATGTTTTGATTATAAACTAGTTTATGAAAGAACCAGTACTAAATATTGATTGAAATTTAAAAGATTTTGTATTATTATTTGTTTTAGGACGAGCATGTTCGGCTGCTGGCATAAGACCTGAACGCAGTGATTCTGGACGTGGGGCGCACCCCCACAGGGAAGCAATTTGAATATATTTGGGGGGGGGGCAATTTGAAAATGCTTCAATAAGAAAAATTAAACTCCTATCTTTTTTGGTAAATTTCTAAATTTTACATTATATTATTACACCTTTTCAACACCAAATTTGTTTTTATATTAAGCGGGCATCAAATTTTTTGAGGTGCCGAGGTGGGGCATGGAGCTCAAAAGGTTAAGAACCACTGCCTTAACGTTTATGGTAAACGTTGGACAATATGTATTTGGAAAGCTGTGTGACTGGATAGAATTTTACTATCAGTAACCACGTTTGTAAAATTCGCTATTTTAGAAATGTTCAATTGTCGAGAAAACAAAAGTCTCTTGCAAAAATGTTGTATTATTAAAGTTCAGTAAATTTTAATAAGCTCTACCTATATAGATAGCCCTCGAGTAGCTTTGCGCGAAATTCAACAAACACGGTCCGGCATGGCCAGATGCGTTAGGGCGCTTGACTAGCAATCTGTGGGTCGCGGGTTCGAATCCCCGTCCCACCAAACATGCTCGCCCTTTCAGCCGTGGGAGCGTTATAATGTGACGATCAATCCCATTATTCGTTGGTAAAAGAGTAGCCCAAGAATTGGCGGTGGGTGATGATGACTAGCTGCCTTCCCTCTGGTCTTT